>NC_080730.1:21187319-21212319 GCF_019097595.1 Hemibagrus wyckioides
ATCACGAGCCTAATTCTCATCTTTTAAGTTCATGAGATTTTTGTTCAGTTAAAAAGAACTGGCATTTATTTTTATTTTGAATTGTGAATGTATTGTGTGTCTCGAGTCGCACTCACACACACCGCTTCCCCTCAAATATAACACAGTAAACCACTCGAAGGTGTGTGTGTGTGTGTGTGTGTTCCAGTAGAGGAGAACACTCTCCTCCTGAGGCTGTGTGTATCTCCTCTGTCTCAGCTGCAGCTCTGGAGATAGAAGGGTTAATAAAACACTGTGTAGATCTGTGCAGTCTGTAACACATCATCTCTCACTCAGCCTCCATCTGTAATTCCTTCACTCACCACTAGGGGGCGGAGTCTCAGTCTGAACAACTTCATTACTGATCAAGCATTACGGGGTTTAATCATGTTTTACACTATTTTATTACTTTATTGCTCTGTAAAGAGGTTTTTTTTATTCAGAAATCATGTCAGATTTCCCGCTGATGTCTGGTCAGGTCTACATCCAGGTGGACTCATTTTCATCCCCTTTGAGGTTTTAACCGCCCTTTATAACTGCCCTTTATAACTGCCCTTTATAACTGAGTGATAATGGCATCATGAGGCGGCTGTACAGAGGGACTCTCACTGAGGATGTGTTTCAACACTGACCCGATACCTAACTCTCTCACTTGTTAGCAGACTAAAGAAGTAAACTGTAAACTAGCTAGCTTTCAGACCAACTGCTACACAATGCCCTGAGGTGAACTGCACTCTGGGTAATTACTGATCCTGGTGTTAGTAAGCCTCCTCAGCTGAGGAGAAGTCAACTATGGGAACACACATCAGTATTATTATTATTATTATTATTATTATTGTTGTTGTTGTTGTTGTTGTCTCATCTTCATGTTCCAGTTCAGAGGAAAGTTCCAGTATACATGTTAAGTAAATGAATATTATGTAAGAATACGATATTCTTTATATTTATGACTATCTGTTTGAATCTGTATCAGTGATCATTTGGTGTTTAGGAAAACTGCAGGTATTAAAAATGTGATGTAAACAGAATGAGTTGAATTGGTTTTGATCTGGAATTTATTATTACAGGGAGCAGAGTTTTGGAAATGGTGTGTTTTAAAAGAGAAGAAATATATGAATAAACACAGCTCTATGTTTAACACGTCCTGTGTGTGTGCGCGTGCGTAGAATAGGAATGAAATTTTGAATAAAGATCATTTAAGTGTTTAAAGTTTTTCAACAGGAACATACTCGATCCTTCAGAGTGGCCCAAACCTCCGGAACCTGAAGCCTCTAACGCTGCTGAGGAGATGGTAATGACCCGAGAGGGTGGAGTCTGAGTCTGTGATGTCACAGTGATTGACAGAAGTTCAATGTGCACTGAAATACCTGTGTTGTATGAGGTGGGGGAGAGGTGAGGAGGCCGTAATGTTATATCCTGACCAGCAGGTGGCGACGCAGTGCGTTCTCTCTCACACACACACACACACACACACACACACACATACAGAGCCCTGACTTGCAGGAAGCCTTGACCATGCGCATGCGCGTGTGACCTGGTCTGGAAAGTTTTAGAGCCGAATGTTTATTAACGTTCATATCATTGTTACATGTCGTTCAAAGCTTTTTGCTTTTTTTATGAATTCCTGCGACAGAATCACCTCGTCTGAAATGACATGAAAGGTTTTTTTGTAAAAGGCATGAGACAGAAATGCTGTAACCCGCATTAGCATTAGCTTCAGCTCCTCACTGCTGCGGTTAGCGCTGATAACTGACTGATTGTGTTTTTATTTGCCCCAACATGGCGTGCAGTTACCTCCAGAGAGATTAGCTCAGGGACTGTTTTCCTTTTCTCTGATCCCCCCCACGACGGAATGTCCTGTTCTCTGGTCTGCCTCAGCAACAGTTTCTGATTGGCTGTTCCGTGGATGACGTCACGTCTTCCCACAACTGAGCCGCAGCTGGAGTGCGCGAGAGCGACCTACACATATGTTCATGATAAACATTAAAGTCGCTCTTTTCAGCATTTACACAGTTATGAATAAAACTGATCTGTGAAACATTCTAAACAGACAGAAACCCAGATTCTCCCTAAAGTCTCTGTAAAAACAAGGCTTTGGAAAGTTAGTTTGTGTCTACAATTATTTTCATTTTATTTATTTATTTATTTATTTATTTTATTAATATTTATTGAATGTTTTTTCTTTAAGCCTGTTTCTCCTGTTTTCCTCACATCAGTGGAACATAATTCAGGTGTCCTGCTTAGTGACCGTGTCCATCACTAAAGGTGTTAAAAACCCGAGAGTCCCATTCTCTCTGTCTGCTGTGTTTAAAACATCTGGAGAAACTCCTGAGCTAAATTTAATCTTACTGAAAAGAGAAGGTGTGTGAGAGTGTGTGTGAGAGGCGAGATGTACTTCCTTCACAAAATGTGAAGTGTGTGGGGATTTCCACTTTCTCCAACGCATGGAAACGCGCGCACACACACACCAGTGTGCTATCAGTGTGACCAGCAGGGCGGCGTGTGTGTGCTGTATGCTAGTCGTGTTGTACGTGCAGATCAGAATTGTGTGAGTGCACACACACACACACACACACACACAGATTCATGTGCTGCTCACACTTCTCTCACCCACAGCAGAACTGAGAGTACATTTAGTTATTACACGTGTCACAGTGAGCACACACACACACACACAGCTACTGAGAAGTGTGCTGATATTAAATCTCAGTTGTTTAAATAATTATCATTCCAGTGTGTGTGTGTGTGTGTGTGTGTGTGTGTGTGTGCGCAGGAGCACAGTGCAGGGCCTGACTGTAGGAAACAGAATTACTGAGTGCAATAAACAATTTGTACACAGTCTAAATTACACACAAGTACAGAGTGTTCTCAACAAACACACACACAGACACACACACACACCGTCCACTGCTACTGTGAGCTCAGGAAACTGCATCCCTTTAACATGTGTCTTCATAATATCTGACCCTAAAAGACAGTTGTTCTCATGCTGGAGTCAATAATAATAATGTGTGTATGTGTATGTGTGTGGTACTCCCACATGCCTAATCATTAATCCTGCTGTAAATAAGGGTGTGTGTGAGAAAGATTCTGACAGTCCCCTGTCTAGACATCTGTTGAATGCTGTTGAATGTGTTCACTGTAAACACATACACACACAGTTCAGTTTAGCAGCCTCAGAGTACAGTCAGTATAATAACTCTGATGAGAGGTTAGTGTACAGTGAAAAAGTCAAAATTAAGTGTCTGATTAGGACGTAGAGCCTTAGAGGTCTTTTGAAGGCAGTCAGTGACTCAGTTCAGACTCTGGAGGAAGTTCTTTCCACCACCTGAGTTAAAGAACAGAGGAGAGTGTTGATACCCTGAGAGATCAGTGGAGCAGTGGATTGGTGGATCAGTAGCTCATTGGTTCAGTAGATCAGTGGATCAGTAGATCGATGGGTGAGTAGATCGGTGGATTGGTGGATCAATGGATCAGTAGATCACTGTATCAGTAGATCACTGTATTGGTGGATGTGGGGTGTGTGGGGTGTGAAAAGAGCTGATTATGGCTTTGTAGGTGAACATCAGTGTTTTAAATGTGATGTAGCAGCTCCAGGAAGCTGGTGAGGCAGTGTGGACTCAGTGAACATACTCGATGGTGAAGGATTCAAAGCTTTTATGTGTAAATCCAGTGTGGACCAGGAACAGTGAGATTCTATGCTGGATGCATCTCCACAACTAAGACCAGACAATAAACTTACAGTACACTGACCACATAAAGACAGATGACATGAACATTTACAAAAAATAAACAGCCAGAATCCACAAGCATTAAAATATCATATAGGACAGGGTTCCTCAAATCTTACCCTGGAGGGCCAAGGAACTGTGGACCTGATCAATCTTCTCTACCTGTGCTTTTCTAATGATCTTCAACACACTGATTAGCATGCTCAGGTGTGCTGGATTAAGGTTAGAGCTAAACTCCGCAGGAAAGTGGATCTCTTGGGCCAGATTTGAGGATCCCTGGAGTAGGACATACTGCTGAAGGTCCAGCACTGTGGGGGATGTCCTGCATGGATGGGAACTGTGAGGTTTGTCTGTGGTTCTCTGAGGATCAAACACAAGATCAACGGTCTAACAGCAAACAAACATCTGCATCTCAATGTCTGTAGTAAACTAGATGAGGTGTAAAACTTCAAACTTCCACAGACTATGGTGTGAGGAACAGACAAAGAGCTGTGGAGAGAAGCAGCAAAACTCTGGGGGTGTGTGTGTTATCTCTAGCTGGGAGAGCAGGGAGGGGTTCAGCTGGGTACAGATGAAGTGAAGCCCTCAGTATACACACACACACACACACACACACACACACACACACACACACACACACACACACACACACACACACACAGAGGAGTCAAACAGTGAAAACAGAGTTCTATGGCCTAATCTGGTTTAAGAGTGTGTGTGTGTGTGTGTGTAAAGGTTAACCTGCTCAGACGTGCAGCTGGGGAGGTTGTTTGGTCAGTGTGACCACAGGAACAGGGTGTGTGTGTGAGAGAGAGAGACACTTTTTACTATATCCCCTCCCCAAACACACACTCAGCTCAGGTTGCTCTCCATCCCCTCAATGCAAACACGTGCGCACACGCACACGCGCACACACACACTCTCTCTCTCTCTCTCTCTCACACTCACTCAGCTGTTGTGTTTTAAGGTTTAGCAGCTGCTGCGGGTGTTGCCTCCACAACAATAGGATCTTTGTGAAGCTGTATGTGTGTGTGTGTGTGTGTGTGTGTGTGTGTGTATTAGTTACAGGATAGACAGACTGAGGTCTCAGAGTGAATAAAGTATTATGACTAAATCCATAAACCCTAAATCTTCCTCATTCACACAACTGATGGTAATGCTCTGTTCATCAAGACCACTGCCTTTATAAGGAGTTGATTTTAGTCACTTTTTTGCCTCTTTCAGATCACCAGCAGAGCAACAGGTTTCAGATTGAATTGGGCTTGGTGTGGTCACTCCTGTCCAGCTCTCTGGGTTCTTACACTTCTATAGGTTTGAATGGTTCAGTGTTTGTTTATCAGTGTTTAGCTTTTCTCATGATGAAGAACACTTCACCATCTCTGCTACTCACGCTCACTAATGTGTACTAGAACACACACACACACACACACACACACACACACTGTTTACAGTTTACTGAGAATTGTGTTTGAATGTTTGAGAACCCTTTTCTCACTAGTGTGTGTGGTGTGCAGTGCTGTGTTCAGGAAGTGCTTAAATTTTTAGAAACTAAAATAAACACCGCCAACACTGTGTGTGTGTGTGTGTGTGTGGGCTCGAGACAGCAGGAGCAGAGCTACCTTTGTCATGCAGCCTCACACACACAGCTCTATTGGTTAGCCCACAGAGGAAGGAAACTTTGTACACACACACACACACACACACACAACACGACACAACTCAATTTCCTGACTAAACACTCTTTTATGTGAGTTTCCACTAAGTAGGGATTATTGTTAATTACAGACACCATTCTACACTGTGTGTGTGTTTGTGTGTGTGTTTGTGTGTGTTTCCACGTTTAAAAACTTTTCTAATCAAGTAAACAGGTTCTGTATCACACCAGCTAAAATTCGAAGCTAACAGTTTATCTCTGACTGCAGTCCAGTTGAGACACACACACACACACACACAGCTGATGGTAGCTTAGCCAGCTAGCTAAATATCTAAATGAGGAGAAGAGTGGGAAAATATCTAGATATATAGATTAGATTTCAGACGTCTGATTACACTGAGCATGGAGCGCTAACGGTTCTAACAGTGCTGCTGCTGACACCATAAACACCGCGTCACTGCGGGAAAATCACAGGAGGAACTTCAGGTGTGAAATCTTTTTAAAACTCAGTGACACACCACTCAGTCTGAGGCCAGAGGATTAATCAAATGGCCAGCAGTCTACCCCCATTTTTACACACACACACTCCTTGGCGGCTGGGGGTCAATTCACACACAGCAGAATCTGGGAAAACCCCTGGTAGCTCCATCAATCTGCATGAGGGTCCTCTCTCACTCACATACACACACACATCAGAAGTATAAAGCAGGTCTAAAGTTATACTTTCAGTAAGCAGACACCCCGCACACCCCCCACGCGTACACACACAAACACACACACTCTAGATGTGTGAGTAAAAACTCCTCAGATCTGCCTGGATACAGCCAGCAGCCAATCACACACCAGCAGCTAACACAAACACACTCTGATTGGCTTCAGCAGCTGAAGGGTCAAAGGCCACACATATTGTAAAAGAGTTTCTTCCACCTTTCATCTGATTACTGTGTGTGTGTGTGTGTGTGTGTGAGTGTGAACAGAATAAAAACGTAAATGAAAATGTTGAGCTTCACTACATGATCTGGAGAAGAAGTGAAAGCAGGAGAGCTTCTTCTTCACACGAATCACAGACATCCTGCAGTTAGAGGAGAAACCTCAGCAGAGTTCAGGATTTATGAGATTTTCTTTACAGAATAAAGTCAGAGACAAGCTCGGATATGAATAAAATAAAAACATATAATTAACATAAACCCCGCCCTCCATCTCATGTTAACTCCACCTCTGAAGCGCACAAGCATCTCTTTACTTCCAGAAAATATTACCAGACAAGTACACGCCCCTGTGAATTAGCCGTTGCTATGGAAACAATAAGGTATCAGAGTGAGTGCATTAATGTAAAGCTGCACTACAGTCAGAGCTGCTGTTAGAGAGAATTAATCAACATCTGACCAATCAGAGTCCAGAACTCAGCTCTACATTTAATTATAGCTGTGTGTGTGTTTCCATAGTACAGTGCAGAAGTGTACTCAGACTGAGCTACAGATGTTCCCGTATGACAGCATGTGGTGTGTGTACCTGTCTGAACACAGTGACCGAAGCGACCAGTGACCAATCTCTCCTCACTTCCTGTAACAGCAGGAGCTGAAAGATTACACTTCAGTCATTCAGGTGGAGATTAATGTCCTTGTCTCTCTCCCTGTCTGTCTCTCAGCCCTCGGACACACCACCATCTGTCACCTCTCCTCCTCTATCCAGTCACCCACAACCCACAACCCACGCGCGCACACACACACACACACACTGCTTAGTAGGAGGTCATTTCCATAAGAATGCTCATTATGAAGCTCTTCAAGCCACAGACCCAGCGTGTGTGTGTGTGTGTTTGAATAGGAAGTCTGAGCTCCGTTGTGCCATCTGCTCACCCCCCCACACACACACACAATAAAAGCTCTTTAGAAATAAAGCTCCTTCTCACTCTAAAGCTTTACGTCCTTATTCCTTTCTTTTTTACTTCACTCCGATCTATTTTATTTTTTTTTAAATCCTCCTCCATCTGTGTTCTTCATCTGAAATGTTAGCTTTTCAGTTGTAGCTTATGATTCAGCAGAGATTTCAACCTGAGAGCGAACATTAACGCTGCAGATGGTCATTAACGCTGCCGGTGATTAGACGTGAGGTCATTAACTGCTGTTTTATTTAATCTAAACCGGTTGTCATGGTGACAGCAGAAACACTGACTTCTATATCAGAGACACTGCTCACACATCCCACTGTAGGTGCGGCTCAGACATGCCCAGACGTGTGTGTGGGGGTGTGTGTGTGTGTGTGTGCGCATGGTCAGTTATGCCAATAGCTACAAGTAACAGCAGCTTATCTACATACACACACACACACACACACACACACACACACACACGTTTACAGACGAATTGAAGAATGAACTGAAGACAAGTGATCATTTATAAACCTTTATTGTAATACAAAAAAAAAAATCGCACAAAACTGTACAGTTCTCTCTATTTTACACAAATCCATTTCTTAAAAAAAAAAAAAAAGTGTACAATAAAATCACAGGGTGCTTCAAATAGCTTACAAACTACAGTTTCTCCGTCTAAACCCAGTAAACACCGAGCTGCTCAGCAGCCCAGAGAGAGAAAATGCTACAGAGTGCCAGAGGGGCGCGTTTACTTCTCCACTGCGATTCATTTCATGACATTCATGAGGGTTAGGAGGAAGAGGAGCAGGAAATACTTTTGGGACATTTCATATTGCACGATAAAGTTTGGCAGAAAGGTTCAGTGTTTTTAAGGCAGCAGAAATCTTCAGGGATCTGGTCATCAGCTGCTCTGTGCAGCAACAACCACCAGCAGAACCATGATGATGAAGCTTATAAAAATGACATCACCAGTAAGAGATGCAGCGAGTGACCAGTGTCTTGCACCCGAGCCCTGAACCTGAGCCTTGTTGGTGTAATGCTACCACCACCACGTTTCACATATTCAGTGTGTTAGGGATGTGCGGATAAACATTCACACCATCACATCATCCTCCCTGAGGAGGGACCCTACACAGGCAGCATATCTGGGCATCTTCCATTGAGGCTGAATCCTGAAGTGTCACTTATATCTGAATAAAACTATCACAAGCTTCACATTCCACACGGGAGGAGGTTCCCTAGGTAGGCAGCACTTTGCGGCAAATAGAGTCAAGAAAGAAATGAGACACGACCGAAGCTCCTTTGCAGGTCCTGAGACCTGTGATACAGGGGGAGTCTCAGCACACGCCTACAGTGCAAGTGGAGGAAGGTCTGATCGCAGAAACATCAGGCAGTGCTTTAGACTATAAAAATAAAGGGTTTACAGAGTAAACAGAAGGAAAAATGTCAAGAAATGAAAGTCTCAGAAAGGTTAACGGTCCCCTGCACAGTGGTGTGTCCTCCCGTCCCCTCAGCTGGACACGGTCATGAGGTAGTGTTTAGGAGGACTGGTCCTGCCGCTCATCATGAAACCGTTCTTACAGTTCAGAGGGTCGAACAGAGACAGCGAGGATGAAGTCGGCCCGGACGCCGGAGGCTCGGCCTCATACAGGACGCAGATGGAGCCGTCCTCTCCGATTCTGTAGGACACCTCGTAGGGGTCGATCCACAGGGTGAGCTCTCGAGGGAGCAGTGAGAAGAGCCGCTCGGCACTCAGGCCCACCCGACTCGCCGCGCCGCCAATCAGAGGGTCCATCTCGTGGTTGATCCGGATGCAGCGGTAACCTGAACCTTTCTGAGGCCTGTCGGGGAACCAGTGGTGTCTGTAACGATCTGCAGAAAGAAACAGAGACAGATACGGTGAGAACGGCTCTGTGTGGAAAAACAAATGGAATCAGGTGGTCAAGGGCTTGGACGAGACCCCGTCTGCAATAGTGAGGGATTCACTGGTCAGAAGGTGTGAGGGTCATACATTGAGCTGATAGCTAATGCCAACGTGTGTCCAGTCACTACTTGACAGTGTGGAACAAAGGAGTGAGATTCTGACCAATGGAGTATGGGACAGAAACAGAAACATTAACCATGGCCAGAAGAAATATTATAGAATAAATCAATAACGTGATGAAAAACAGGAAACACTAAACCCCCCCCGAGTAGTACAGAGCGGTAAAAAAGACAAAGTTACCCAGCTGCAAAAATAAAAACATCTGTGTGTGTGTGTGTGTGTGTGTGTGAGAGAGAGCTCTGTAGATATTCAGACTAGAATTTTGGGGTCAGGAAGAAAAGTAAAGAAAACCAAAACAAGATTAAAAATGTAGATACATAATGATACATAATGTAAAGAAATAAGAGGAAATATGGAGCAGTGTGTGAGGAAGACGGAAGAAGAGACCGATTATTTAAATCCCCAGAGAACAAACCGGAAATGACCAGAGTCACAACACCAGAGCAGTGAAATAAACTGCTCTGATCTCCAACACGTCACTGTGCTGGAGGACTTCTCTCCTGTGTGTGTGTGTGTGTGTGTGTGTGTGTGTGTGTGTGTGTGTGTATACAGTACCTGAGAGAGCTTGTTGAAGACAGTCTCTGAACACCTGCAGCTGTGTGTCCGGGAGGAAGCCGCTGTTCCTCAGAAGTCTGACCAGAAAACTCACAGCAGCTTTAATCTCAGGCACCATGTCCCCTCGAGCTGCAGAGCCTGGCTTCATCTCATACAGTGTCCAGAAGTGAGGAAGAGGAAGATGTCTTCCGCTGTCTTTCAGCCTCGGCGTCGAGCTGATTAATCTTCTTCACAATGATCCAATTCCTTCAGCAAGTCGAATTTACAGGTCAAATATTCCTCTGAACTCGAATAAAGTACACGGTGAGTGAAAGAAAAAACTTCTTCGGTTAAAAAAAAAAAACCCAAAGAAACAACTCAGGCCGCTGTCCCTCACTCTGTCCCTCACTCTGTCCCTCACCGTGTCCCTCACCGTGTCCCTCACCGTGTCCCTCACTCTGTCCCTCACCGTGTCCCTCACTCTGTCCCTCAATCCGCTCCGTCCGCAGCTTTTATGCAGAAATCCCCAACAAAGGGTGGCGCCGTTACGTCACGCGCCTGATGGACGCGCACTCTCCACCAATGGGAAGACGAGGTGTACTTCTTAATCCCGCCTCACACGAAAAGTCCTAATCTGATTGGTCTGCGTAATGGAACAGACGCGGAGTTACAGGTTTCAGCGGATTTCCTTATACGGAAGACGTTTACGTCAGTCCGCAGCGTGCTAAGTATTCGTGACGTCAGCGAGGGAAACAAAAGAGTTTACCGTAAATTCCGACCCACGTTTAGAGCAAAACGGACCGTATTATAAACAAATTCTAACAGAAATGAAGAGATCCACACGTTAGATACAGAGAGACACTGGTTTCAGACTGGGCAGCGTTCTGTTTCCACAACACGTCCCTTTACTGCCCAGTGTTTCTTTAGCTCTTTGCTACAATAAAGTAAAATTAAGGTTTCTACACCAGATGCAGTTCACCACGTGTATAACAGCAGTGTAATGAATAAACTGTCCATTTATACAGTGAGACTCGGACACAGCAGGAGAAAAGCTGAGCAGCGGATAAACTGGCCTCGTGAACCGCTCAGGCGAGTGACCGCTGCTGTGTGGAGCTGGTGACCTGGTCATACAGCGACATCTGGTGGTCAGCACTGAGCACTACAACTTCTGCTAATAGGACAAGCTGAGATTTTTCTCTCATTCATTTGGAGGTGAGAGAATAAAGAGAGACTGCTGAGGGAAAGACTGTTTAGAGCTGCTGTAACGCAGGCACTCGTTTTGTGTATATTCAGTGTAACTATAAATGGATAAAAACATGCCCCTCCCTTGGGGGCTGGTATTTATTCAATAATAATTTGTAATACACAAATTTGTAAAAATTTGTGTTTGAAACACGTGCTGCTAGAGGAGAGGAACCAGCTCTGGGGTGATCACAGTAACTCACACACACACACACACACACACACAGGTGTGTTTGTAGGGGTTTAAAGCTAAAAGCGTGCTGCTGTGTGTATTTTAGCTAGGTGTGATATATATATATATATAGTGAAAATAATCTTTCATACTGTTTCCTGTAACTGTTTTTTCTCAGCTGTAGTATGGAAAGAACATGTGGCAACACACACACACACACACCTTAGGATGCTGTATGGTGTGTTAGCTGTATGGTATTGAGCCTAGCAGTGTTGATGCTATATTTAGAGCCGCCGCTGTCAAGCAGGATGTAATGACGAGGTTCGAGTCAGGGTCCGTTGCCATGGCAATGCATGTGCGGCCCACTGCATGTCTCCACGAGCTTTTCGAAATGATTTCTATGCAGATTTATTTTGCAGTTATCTTATTAATATTCATATTACAGAGCTCAACATTCAACACAGTGGGATTTAATATGACCACTGTGTGTGTGTGTGTGTGTGAGAGAGAGAGAGAGAGAGAGAGAGACTCTGGACTCATCAGCACACACACACCCCCTGATTTTGCACTGATCTGGGCTGACAGATCCTCCTGCAGCAGTGTGTGTGTGTGTGTGTGTGTGTGCCTCCCACGCTGATGTGTTTCACTCTGCTGTGTCCCTGCAAACCCTCAAAGTCGTGCTCTGGATCCTGAGGCTGTGTGTACAAGCCACACACATACACAGTTGAATTTAGTCAATTTGACAGTTAAAGTCACGGTGTGTGTGTGTGTGTGTGTGTGTGGTGTGTGTGCGCACACTTTTAGCCAAGACGCAGAGCTGATTAGAAGAGGAAACATCTCTACACACAATTTACACTCATTAATATTTATGTCTCATTTAGACAATCCTTTCAACGTTACCATGACAACCATCTGTCCGTATCTGTCCATCATTACGGTTAGTTAAAGTTAGCCTGCTGTGTTCTGTGTTTTTGGACACAGTGTGATTTCTAATCATATTCTAACCTCAGGAGACTGAAGAGGAGTCGGTGTGTTTAGGAAAGCAGATGATCCAGAGATCAGGAGGAACCCAGTGAACCCTGGAGAACCCTGGAGAACCTGACCTCACAGTGCGTTCATCAGAGAACACAAGAGGAGAACACGTAGTACAGGAACCATAAGTAGCTCACACACACACACACACACACACACACACGCACACAAAGAGCATTAATAATCATTCACTCAGGGTTAATTACAGGGTAATATTTGATTTCTTTTTCTGAAACCACACATATGTGTTTTTCTTTTACATTAGAAGATGCTGCAATGTGTGTGTGTGTGTGTGTGTGTGTGTGTGTGTGATAGGGTTTGTACATTAGTGTGTTTATGACAGCATGATGAGAGACTGACAAGAGAAGATAACTGACAGAGAAAGAAAACCTGGGAAAGACAGATAAATTACAGAAGTAAGAGAGAGAGAGCGAGAGAGAGGGAGAGGGAGAGAGAGAGGGAGGTAATGAGAAAGGGAGGGAGGGAGCGTATGTAGAGATCTCCTTCGTATGATGAAAATTGGCAGAACCTCTCTGACCAATCACAGCTCAGTATAAACCCACAGACATGATCATGGACCAATCAGAGCACACATTCAAATGATTTTACGCTCCAGCAACCGTTACTACGCTCTGATGAGAGCAGCTTTATGAGGGTGGAGCTTATGACATCATCAGCCGATGGGCAGGAAGACAAAAAGGGGGCGGTGCTATGTCCAGTGACTGGCAGCAGGAGAGAGACAGATTCAGAGGGAGGGAAGGAGAAGAAGGAGGCTAACATCTCATCCACCTCTCTCTCTCTCTCTCTCTCTCTCTCTCTCTCTCTTTCCTTCTTCAGCATCTGCACCTCATCCAGCATTCTCCCCTCTATCTCCTGTGTGTGTATGAGTGTGTGCGTGTATGAGTGTGTGCGTGTATGAGTGTGTGTGTGTATGAGTGTGTGTTTGTGTGTGTGTTTCAGCGAAGAATATTTCTCTGCATCGCTCTGCTGGTACTTAGAGACTGTGCCCATCCGTTGCCTTGGCGATGGGCTGTAGGCTGTCAGGGCCGTGGATGAGCGACGGAACAATGGGGGTGAGTGTCCAATCTGTATGTGTGCGTGTGTGTGTGTGTATGTGTTTAAAGATGTGGACTGATTCTGTGGTCACGATGCAGTAGGTAATGTTCACGAAAATCCTTGCGTACATGTATCTGTGAGTGTGTGTGTCTGTGTGTGTGTGTGTGTGTTGGTTGGTATGATCACTGCAGTCATACACACACACACCTGTGTGCAGTGTTGCTAGTGCTTATTTGAGCATTCCTTCTTAAGGGCTTAGAAATGCTTAGAAACTGACCAAACACACACACACACACAGGTATATATAGACAGACAGACAGACAGACAGACAGACAGACAGACAGACAGACAGATAGATAGATAGATAGATAGATAGATAGATAGATAGATAGATACTTTATTAATCCCAAAGGGAAATGTAAAAATGATGTGGAGTACAGATGGACACTTGTCTGGATGTTGATGCTGAAAGAGAAGGTGGTCACTGTGAGCTGGAGCCGAGTCTCTGTGAGCTGATGGACTAATTACCAGTAGAGTATCTGAGATTCACACATCCCACCAACTCAGCTCCATCCTCAGACAGGAAGCAGCTCAGCACTTTCATTCTCTCCAGCAGACACTACATCACCTATTACACCTGGAGGTGCCAATACTTCTGAAAACACTTTATATTATTTAATAATGCTGGTATTGAAATCTAAAAATATCTACACATATAACTGCATGTGTCAATACTTCTGTTCCTTTAAACTCAAAGTGTGTGTGTGTGTTTCAGGTAAGTGCGCAAGATCTGAGGTACATACGGAACCATGAGGCTTTACGGATCCTGGCCAGCTGCGAGCAACCAATCACAGTGCAGATCGAAGGGAGAAGGGGGCGGGGCTTACAGTATCATCGATCATCAGACAGCAGCACACAGACGAAGCAACCGTGGGATGTCTCCTCCGACAGGTGTGTGTGTGTGTGTGTTTGATTAGCTAATGCTACCACAAGAGATAATTGCTATCTGACGCAATGCATTGTGGATCTTTTCGTTCCTCTTGGCAAGAATCACAGTTGAAGGACAGAGAGAAACAGAAATATGTTGATCACGTGACTAATCACCTTTCCTGTCCCTGCTCGGACGGTCATGTGTCTGCTTAATAGAGATGTGATGGGACGTTAGCGTGACATGCCGCGTTCCCGCCCGATCCTCAGGAGCTGGGAGAAACTCACGGCTTTTAATAAACAACGGTCTAATTTTACTGAAGCGGCTGCTGGCAGATTCTGTGGGATTTAAAGAGAGGTGTGAAGAGACTTCAGGCGTGTGGAGGAGGGAGATGATTTACAGATACACTTCACTTCACATTCATTAAATCAGACAGAAAGCAGAGCCTGTCACTCACACAAACACCTCCTACTTTTATAATCCGCTGCTTTTATCGGATCTCCGGTCAAGGTGTGGCAGAGAATTGCAGAATGGAACAAAGACTCAGAGTTAATAATAGGCTGTAGCTGTCAATCATCTGGGATGTGTCTCTGTCGGCATCACACATCTGGATCCTGATGTTTCCCGGTTCTTTCTGGTGCGTGTGGTGATGGTGGTCAAGAGAGATTCTGTCAAGAGAGATGCTGGTCTCAGATTCTCAGGCAGGTCTGGATTTCTCCTCCTTCTGGGTGTTGAACTGGTCATTGTCCTGTTGGAAGGTGAAGCTCCGCCCCCCCAGACTCACCAGTCTTACAGACCAGAACCTGTACTTGTCTCCATCTGTCTCACCTTCAGCCCTCAGCAGTTTCCCTGCTTATGAAAGGTATCTTCACAACCTGATGCTCTCACACCACGCTTCACTGAGGGATGAGCAGTGCTGGGGTTCCTCCACTGGAGGAACTCCAGGCTGTGGATGTCCTGTGAGCTCCCTCTGAGCTGTGGATCTCTCCAGCTCCTCAGAGTTCTCCTCTCTCATCCTGGTGGATCTGTCTCATTACCTGCTCCCTGCCTTCAGGCATTGGGTTTCCTCAAGGCAGAGCCGCTCTTCTATCTCTTTCGTTACATTTTCAGTAACAGATTTGATGTTTGCTCTGTGGGAGGCTCAGACTTCTGCTTTTTTTTCCTTTTTTTAAAATTTCATGTCGTGTAGCATGAGCAGTAAAGTGTAAAGATGCCGCGTGTCCTGGAGGAAACGCGTTCTGATGCGAGAGGATAAAGTGTTCATGCTGCAGGCTAACACGCTAACAGTGTCGTATTTACAGAGTCGGGTTTCTTCTGCAGAAACGAGGTCAGACTCAAAACATGCAATGTTACTGCAGCTGAGAAAGACAGCTCACACACACACACACACACACACACACTCACACACACGCTGCAGCTGGAGAGAAAAATACAGCATCACGTTCATCCATATGACACACAACACTGAGTGTGTATTACACCGTTACCCTTACTGCAGTGTGACTGAGGACACATCAAATCACCGTTGCTGCCTGTCTCTCTCTCTCTCTCTCTCTCTCTCACTCTATCTATCTATCTATCTATCTATCTATCTATCTATCTATCTATCTATCTATCTCTCTGTGTGTCTCTCTCTGTGTCTCTCTCTATCTGTATCTCTCTATGTCTCTCTCTCTCTCTCTCTCTCTCTCTCTCTAATCTTTAATGTATATTAAATGTATGTGTGTGAGAGTGTGTAAGAGTGTGTGTATGTGTGTGTGTGTGTGTGTGTGTGTGTGTGTGTGTGTATGTCTCAACTGCTCAGTTGTATAAATGAGATACATGTAAGTAGCTCTGAATAAGGGCTCCTGTAAAATGCTGTAAATGTAAATGAGTGTGTGTGTGTGTGTGTTGGTGATGATTCTCCTTAATTCTTTAGAGAGGTTATGTATATAATTGTATATAGCACACAGCTGTGTGGAGGTGTGTGTGGATTTGTTAATGCTGCTTTCTGATTGGCTGATGTTTGTGCTTCCTTCAGGCCCTGCTACAGTCACATGACCCTGCCTGGTAACCATGGAGATGGAGGAAGATACGAGTATCTCCCAAACACTCCGCGAGACCTCGAGGACATGAGAACAGTTCCACGTCATGTAGGTGCAGTGTGTGTGTGTTTGTGCGTGTGTGTGTGTGTATATATATACAGCTCTGGAAAAAAATGAGAGCACTGCAAAATAATAAGTTTCTTCTTCCAGGTCATTTTTTGTGAGCTGCTGACAATATTTCTCCTAAATTCAATATATAACTGGTGTTATTTAGAGCGTATATTTAAAGGAAATGACAACACATCAAAATAACCCAAGATCATGCAGTATTTGCAGAGCTTTAATAACTCAAATAAAACAAAATGCAGTTAATTTGTAAACAGATTGTGTTAATGCTTTGTCTAAATAACATTCAGAAATCAGTATTTGGTGGAATAACCCCGATCTGCATGGGTTTTGGCTCCATGATCTCCACCAGTCTTTCACATTGCTGTTGAGGAACTTTATACCACTCTTTTTGCAAAAAGGCAAACAGCTCAGCTTTACTTGATGGTTTGTGACCATCCATCTTCCTCTTGATGACATTCCAGAGGTTTTCAATAGGGTTCACATCTGGAGATTTGGCAGTGGACTCTTATTTTTTCCAGAGCTGTATATATACATATACAGCTATATATATATATGTGTGTGTGTGTGTGTGTACCCTCCATCCCTCTATCCATCTCTCTTTTCAACAGTCTATCTCTAATGTCACTCCTGTTCCTCCTCCACCTTGTTCCCTTCCTCACGCCTCTCTTTAATGTCCTCAGCAGCTGATTAGCCGTTAGCATGACCACAGCACCTTTTACACCATCACCTGTGTTTCTTCATCAGGATCCTGAGTTCTCTCCTAAAGCTGCTCAGAAACAGAACTGTCTCCTCTCCTGCTGCAACTCCAACATGGAGGAACCGAGCAGCTTCCAAAGCCAGGTCAGTGAACACAGTGTGTGTGTGTGTGTGTGTGTGTGTGTTAATTATTAGTTCCCGATTAAAGGAGATTAATAAAGTTATTAAACACTGATTAAATCAAACAGAACAATGAGGCTGGATTGTAAAATCACTCACTGCCTCCAACACCAAATGTTATGCAGATATGTTGTGTGTTGCTAAGCAACCACATGGCATTAATCATCAAGACGCTGTGATAAAAAGAGCAGAGTGGAAGAGTGAAGATGTGTTTTACACACGCCAGCATTCAGAGGAAATCACCGCCTCCACGCATCAGAGAAACATTATTCAGTACATTACATCTCAATATCCAACAAATGTTTAAGGAAAACAGAAATAAAGTCAAAACATTATTATTATTATTATTATTATTATTATTATTATTATTACTGTTTGCAGACGGAGGACGAGGACTATGTGTTGGAGAAGAAGCTCGGGTATCTACCCCTCCATCACGAGCTGGACAGCGGCCTCGGCTGGACGGACGGCAGCTTCCACCAGGGGGAGCTCTCAGGGGTGGAGACAGAGGAGGGGTTAGAGGAGTGCCACGCCCACCAGGGAGGTCGAGGAGCGCGAGTGCGAGGAGGATCGCCTTCATCAGAGTCGTTCATTTCATCTGAGCTGAGTGACTCGGGCTTCTACAGCGTGAGCACAGCCGAGTTCCTGCGCTTTCAGCGTCTGCTGGAGAAACGCATGCGGGTCTATAACTCACGCCTCCACCACCAGGGGGAGCTGCAGAACCTGTGCATGGACGCACAGAAAGCACACCGTGAACTGGAGGCCATCCCCGAGGCTCTGGCCCCGCAGCAGGACAGCGAGTGCGTGGAGGCAGATGCCCACCCGCAGCAGACAGTCAGGGTCGCGTCTATGCCGCTGCGCAAAAGCGAGCGTCCGTGTCTGAACTGCCACAGCTCCAGCAGCGCCACCATTTTCTCCACCTGCAGTTCTCCCAGTGGCCAGCAGAGGCCACCGCACGGTACTCCTGCTGCAGGGATGCTGAGGAGGAGTAGGACGCTGCATCACCGCCCGGTTCATGTGGAGCAGCGTAGGAGGGCGAGTCACCCGGCGTCACCTAACTACTGCAGTGTGACGCTAAACCACTATGGACACGCGTTACAGCCACAGCTAACTGAGGAGACTGAAGCGGATGTGCTGTACAATGCTAAATACAATACGCACCACGTTAATCAGCCAGCGCATCATGCTAATCATCGTACACATCATGCTAACCACCCTGTTCACCATGCTAATCATAGTACACATCATGCTAACCACCCTACACACCATGCTAGCTACCCAACACACAATGCTCATCTTGCTAACTACACCACAATGCATGCTAATCATCCTGCACACACTATGCACCATACTAACTATCCTACACACATCGCTAATCAAGCTGCACACAATGCTAACAATTTAACACATTCTAAGCAACAGGCTAATCTCCCTGCACGCCCCTATCATGCAACTCTTCCTGCTCAACACACACACCACACCCAGGCTACATTCACCTCACAAGCTCCACACCACAGCCACACCCACGCTACGCTCCCCACCCAACACACACACCACGCCCACTCACCACATAGCATGCACCACGGCCACGCCCATGTGACTCTCCCCACCCAACTCACACACCATGCCCATGATACACCTGCAGCACATGCTGCACACCCTGGCCACGCCCACATTATGCTCCCTACCCAAGACTCACACCACATCCATGATACATTAACACCGCACAGTCACACACACACTGCGCACCCCGCACAACACACACCCCACACACACACTGCGCACCCCGCACAACACCCCCCCCACACACACACTGTCTACCCCGCACAACACACACCCCACACACACACTGCACTCCCCGCACAACACACACCCCAAACACACACTGTCTACCCCGCACAACACACACCCCACACACACACTGCACTCCCCGCACAACACACACCCCAAACACACACTGCGCTCCCCGCACAACACACCCCACACACACACACTACGTTCCCCGCACAACACACCCCACACACACACACTACGTTCCCCGCACAACACACCCCACACACACACACTACGTTCCCCGCACAACACACCCCACACACACATGCTACGCTCCCTGCACAACATGCACATCACATGTCACGGACACGCCCCAAACATGCTATGAGCCAGCCCAGTCTCTCCAGCTCCACTGATGACCACCATTTTGCTCCGCCCCCAGAGTCCTACCGCCTTGATAACAGGGGGAGGAGCTTCACTGAGCCATCTACAGGAGGAATACCAGAACTTGAGAAAGAGCCTTCAGGAGATCGAGAAAGAGGGCGGTTCCATACACTCAGTCACACACCCTCTCAGGAAGGAAATGACACTTGGCCCAAAACCACCAATCGGCATGGCCCATACAGCACCCTCCAGGGTCACGTGACCACAATGACTGCAGCAGCAGGCAAATCTCCAGCAGGAGCGGCGAACCCGCGGGCGATGCGTAACCAGCTGCTGCGCGAGCGTGCACTTCGGCTAGCAGATGAGCGCAGCGGTGGCATTAGCACAGACGACGAGACAAACGTGGAGATCCGGAGGGCGGGGCGCTACTGGAGCCGCTCGGAGCGCCGTGAACAGGTGCTGCAGAAACAGCGACAGAAGCGGGAGGCTCTCCGAGGGGGTGGGGCTAACAGTAACCCCAGCGTGGGTGGAGACAGCAGTGGATACAATGTGCTGATGGAGCTTAGTCAGAGGAAACTGAGTCGCCTCAGGAACAGGAAGCTGCTGGACGATTGGACGACAGTGGAGGAGCTGCTGACCCACGGAACACGACTCGGAACTCACGATGAAAACATCCAGATCCCAAACTCCCTCCTTACCGTCACCACTGTATAACCACACACACACACACACACACACACACATACACATACACACACACACACACAGTGTGGCATCTTGGGAAATTTACTCAGGTACACTCCCCCTCCCCAGGCAGGAAGGATTCTGATTGGTTATGTGCCACAGCCAATGAGAGCTGAGAGTTAGGTTTTGTTTGTTTGTTTGTTTGTTTGTTTTTACCTGTGATGACCCTCAGAACTTTGCAGTCCAAGCAGCACAGGGTCAGTAATGTTTGTTTATGACAAGGCAGCATTTAGCAGTGTGACTTTTCCTGGCATTCTGAGCTAGCTCCCTTTAACTTGAAACAGCTAACAGCTAAATAACAGAAACCATTAGTTACCACTGCTCCTAGCATTAGCTACTAGCTGAAGCACTGTCTTGACAACATCTTGCAGTAAGCTAAAACTGTGTGGTGTAATAAGTAGACAAGTCTGTAAAGATGATTACAAATCTGAAAAAGAAATAAGATTAAAGAAGCTATTTGTTTAATACTGAGGAGCAACACTGTTAGACGACTAGCTCCCAGCTGGCTAACGTCCTGCAGTGGGCAGTTATTAAAGTGCTAAGTTGTACTAGTGTCTTTAATTAAGATGGTGACCAGAGTCTTACAGACTGCAGACTTTTACTGACTTTATTAGTGCTAACGAATCAACACCCTCATTCTTACAGCATAATGATGAGGATGAAGATGAGGATGAGGATAATGATGCCAACTGCAGGATTTTAACTTCCATGCATTACACACACCTGACAGGTGATTTAACCCCGCCTCTGCTGCATTTCCATTGGTCCACTGACTTCATAATCCTCTCTGCACTTTGTCTGAGTAAATCTCCCATAAGCCTTTGCGTGTGTGTGTGTGTTTTACTGCCTTGACCACATGAGGCTACCTCCTGTCTCCATGGTAACTGTATATAGGTGTTTCACAGCACTGTAGTGTAGAGTGGTGTTTTAATGAGACATATTACACTCCAATACAATCCTCACACACACACACACACACATAAATTTCTATTTATAAAAAAATGCGTAAATGCTGCAATCTGATTGGACGACCTTGAGCAATACGGCGCCGCGTAAACGGCGGCTCTGAGACGCAGTGGAGAAAAACAGACAGTTTATCGTCTCGCTGGTGCTAACGGGAGAGTCGAGTTTCTTTAGAATGAATCAGATACACTTTCTTGAAAGTCAACGCGTTTGCACAAAACGATGTCAGATTTCACTGATTGTCTTCCAGCAATGTGGGCGTGGCTCTTTACCATCTGGCCCCGCCCATCACCTGAGACGATCATTAAACCAGTTACTCTGGGAAAAAACATCCAAAGCCAAACACCATCACACACACACACACACACACACACACACACATGCAAACTGGACAGGAAGTGAAGAAGGAAGTGAGGAAGAGGAGATCAGATGAATGATAAACAGGAAGTGATGTAAGACATCAGAGCAGACAAGAAGTGATGCTGGAGATCAGCTCAGACAGGAAGTAGTCATTCATCAGAATTCTCATCAGTTGTGTAGAAGACATTTTGAACTCTTTTTTCTCGTGCTCACTCTTTTTGATGTCATGAAGAGATTTTGAAGCTGAAGTGTAAATTGTGTGGATATGAAGACGCTCGGTGTGCCGGACCTCCTCAGTGACTGACCCCTGACACTTTAATGTTTTGTTGTTCTCATGTGAAGACATTTTGGCAGTTTTTCTTATTTTACTGATGAGAGTCTGAACATCTCGGACCCTCAGCTTTTCAGTTTTAGTGTTTTAAAAACTTTGGGATTATTTGTGGCTGCTTGCAGATTTGACTCGAGTTTCATTGTATCTGTGAATTTACTTCGGAATTTTTCATTCGATTTTACTCGAAAAACATTGAGATGTTCGATTTCCTGACTTGCACTGAGACACACCCTGAAGTGTTTACAATGCCGTCCTCACGGCCGAGACCACGCCCAGGACCACGCCCACATGGCACCTCCCCACTTTCATGAGAAGTCATTTGATGAAGTCACTTTTACTCTCCACTTCTGTGGTAACGTGACATCATCAACTCCAAACTCACACACACACACACACACGCACACACAACACGGTCTTGAGGACGGATTCTTATTTTTGCCTAAATCGTGGCATTTGATTGGCCACGCCCACACACACCCTGCAGGAACCATGTGATCGGGTTCTCTTTCTAACTTTTTTTCCTGAAATCTGATGTTCATGTGATTGTAATAAAGATGAGATTTTAATTATCTACTAAATTCTGCATCATTCACTTTTTCTCAGAGTGATGTCCTAACTCTGTGTGTGTGTGTGTGTGTGAACATCTTAAGGAAAATGCACTAAAACAAATTGGAATCCAAAAGGAATATGGAGATAAATCACATAACCATGTCTCTCTTCTCATTACACTGTGTGTAAAATATTAGAAAAGGTGTCAGCCCAATTATGCTCCTTCTTACAGGAAAACAACATCTTTGAAGAATTTCAGTCAGGTTTCAGGCCTCATCATAGTACAGAAACCGCACTAGTTAAAATCACTAATGACTTGTTTTTAGCTTCGGACCAAGGCTGCATCTCCATTTTAGTCCTGCTTGATCTTAGTGCTGCATTCCACACTATAGATCATAACATTCTCATAGATCGCTTACAAAATCACACAGGTATGCAGGGACAGGCATTAAAATGGTTTAGATCCTACCGGTCTGATCCATACCACTTTGTAGATTTAAATGGAGAACTGTCCAGTGTAGTGCCAGTGAAATACGGGGTCCCACAAGGGTCAGTTTTAGGACCTCTGCTGTTATATATATGCTTCCCTTGGGTAACATTAGAAGGCATGGGATTAGTTTCCATTGTTATGCCGATGATACCCAGTTATATATCTCATCAAAACCAGATGAAATATCTAATTTGTCTAGACTAACTGAGTGTGTTAAAGATATAAAAGATTGGATGAAGAATAATCTTTTATTACTAAATTCTGATAAGACAGAGATATTACCTATTGGTTCAAAATCCAGCACACAGAAGCTCTCGCAATTCAGCTTACATCTAGAAGGATGCACTGTTACCACTAGCTCAACAGTGAAAGACCTGGGTGTAATATTAGACAGCAACTTATCCTTTGACAATCATATTTCCAATATCACAAAAACAGCCTTCTTCCACCTTAGAAATATCGCCAAGCTTAGGAACATTTTATCTGTATCTGATGCAGAAAAGTTAGTTCATGTATTCCTGACCTCCAGACTGGACTACTGTAATGCATTACTAGGTGTTTGTCCTGCATCTTCAATAAACAAGCTACAGTTAGTCCAGAATGCAGCCGCCAGAGTTCTTACCAGATCAAGAAAATCTGATCATATAACCCCAATATTATCATCCCTGCACTGGCTTCCTGTTAAACTTAGAACTGATTATAAATTAGCTCTACTTACATTCAAGGCTCTAAATGGTTTAGCTCCCGCGTATCTAACCAGTCCTCTGACACGTTACAATCCACCACACTCTTTAAGATCACAAAACTCTGGACTTCTGGTAGTTCCCAGAATATTAAAGTCTACAAAAGGAGTTAGTGTTTTCGTATTTAGCTCCTAAACTTTGGAATAGTCTTCCTGACAGTGTTCGGGGCTCAGACACAGTCTCCCAGTTTAAATGTAGACTAAAGACTTATCTCTTTATCCTGGCATACATCTAACACATCCCATAACCTTGTGCTCCAGTACATCTGATTAAATACACATTATCATCTAGTACTGCTAATATTATGAACAGCAGCTACGCTAATTCCTTTCCACCTGTTCCTTTTTCTACCCATCCCGAGGCATCTGGAGATCTGCCAGCTCCAGTAGACAGAGGCCAACCCTGCGAGGATCCTGAGGCATCCAGAGATGGACCAGCTTCAGCTGGGTTCTGCTTCGTGAGGATTTGGGAATATTGAAGCACCGCTGCCAGCCCTATGTGGACTTAGAGGAACGACAACAACCTCCTAATTAATACACTAATTAATACACACACTAACATTCTACATCACACTGTAGACTGTACATAACTGCAGAAAGGACATTGTTCATATCACACTCTCCGGTGTTTAGAATAATTTATAATCACACTCTCCGGTGTTTAGAATAATTTATAATCACACTCTCCGGTGTTTAGAATAATTTATAATCACTCTTCTGTGTCACCCAAATGAGGATGGGTTCCCTTTTGAGTCTGGTTCCTCTCAAGGTTTCTTCTTCATACCATCTCAGGCTTCTCACTAGGGATGATTTTGTCTAACATCTAGGACTTTTTACACTGTTTTTTGTTTCCTATGTTCTGTAAAGCTGCTTTGAGACAAGGTTCACTGTTAAAAGTGCTACACAAATAAAACTGAATTGAATTAAAACCTGTAGAACACACACACACACACACACCACATCGCTACAAAGCCTTGGAGACAGTGGAGACAGTTGGAGACTTTCTCTGGAATCTCACTCCGTAAGTGAGAACTAGGAATTAAAAACTGCTGTCTGTTTTATAAACATGCTGAAAAAGCAAACATCTAAAGATAAAGAACACGCTTTGGCTTTTACTAACAGTAATTTAGATATTTAAGGTTATGATGTAGGGATGGGAATGACTGTTTTTGCCTCTGAATAAGTTCTATATACTACTTTCATAAAAATATCATTCAAAAATGATGAGCAGAGGGAAAGCTCAGAGACGAGAAGCCAGGATTCCCTTTACCCAGAGTTTAGAGTGTGAAGAGAACCTGAACAGGTACATGGATCCAGCACAAGTCTCAGGTTCTATCTGTTCACTTCTGTG
>NC_080730.1:21232319-21234819 GCF_019097595.1 Hemibagrus wyckioides
CAAATGGTGTAGTTTTTACTGCCACCAGAACGACCCTCAGTGTGTTTCGAGTGAACATCTGTTAAACAGAAACCGAAACTCAACATCTGTTTGTTTTATTCCCCCAACACGATATCCTCCGGAATTAACAACATTCTGGATAAAAATAATAACAATGTCATTGGGATCCACCTGAGTAGAATCATTTACAAGATCCAATATCCTGAAATGTTTACTAAACAGAGATAATCCAACAGTCCTGCAGTAACGCGGTGAAAGTCCAGGAGGTGGCGCTGTTGATTTTTTCTCGTTATTCAGGAGATGAAGGTGTAGGTCCAGTCACACTGAAGAGCCCTGATGTGGTACAAAGGTTCCGCTTCAGTCCTGTGCTGGGGTTTAGATCAGTGTGGATCATCTAGCAGAACATTCACACTCTTCATCTAACTAGCTAACTAGTTCTTCTAACTAGACCCTGAAACTCAATCCAAAAAATCCAAAATCTACATCAAAGTTAGTGACACTGTGTACTTGTGTGTATGTGTGTGTGTGTGTAATAAACAAATAAACAAACAAACTTTATTCAGTTTTCTCTATAATCTAAAGCAGGAGATCTGGCAACCCTAAATAATATACAAAAGGGCGGAGTTAAGGCCACGCCCCCTGCACGCTCTTGGGTTTTGTAGATGTGTGTGTGTGTGAGAGAGAGAGCGGACAGCTCCGAGCGCGCGTGCCAGCTCACCTGAAACACACGGAGAGGTTAGAAAACAGAGCACGAGGTGAGTTTACAGAGGGGTCTCTCTCTGCGTGTGTGTGTCTCTCTTTGTCTGCGTCTGTGTGTGTGTCTATCTCTCTCTCTCTCTCTCTCTCTCTCTCTGTCTCTCTAGGTCTCTCTCTGCGTGTGTGTCTCTCTCTCTCTCTCTCTCTCTCTCTCTCTCTAGGTCTCTCTCTGCGTGTGTGCCTCTCTCTCTTTGTGTGTGTGTGTGTGTGTCTCTCTCTCTCTCTCTCTGTCTCTCTAGGTCTCTCTCTGCGTGTGTGCCTCTCTCTCTGTTTGTGTGTGTGTGTCTCTCTCTCTCTCTCTCTCTGTCTCTCTAGGTCTCTCTCTGCGTGTGTGCCTCTCTCTCTGTTTGTGTGTGTGTGTGTCTCTCTCTCTCTCTCTCATGTGTCGCAGCGTTAGACGTAAATTAAAGTTCTAGTTTTAATGTTTGGACTATAGTGTGTGTTTGTGTGCGCGCGCTAGTTAAAATAAAGCCTGCTTTATTCATGACTTGTTTCTCTGTACTTTCCTGATACAAACTCACCTGTGTCGTGTGATATAGTCCTGTACAATAATCTGTGTGTGTGTGTGTGTGTGTGTGAAACCAGACAGTGTGAAATGATGTGGTATTAGAATGTTACGGCTGGTTCCTCAGCAACAGAACCTCAATCAGAAATACAGAGACAGTGCGTAAAAAAACTTCATATCCTGTGAGAAGCAGAACAGAACCCTGAGCGTGCTGGAGAACCCTGAGCGTGCTGGAGAACCCTGGTCACATGCAGAAACACAGAGCTGAACTTCTCTCCTCTCGCTCGCGCTGGGTTTATCCAATCAGGACTGCTGATACACGGATATGCAAATGAGAAGAAGATTAGTCCGGGGTTTAGGAATGTAGAGAGTGAAACTCCAGATGATGAAGGGCCAGGATTCAGTGGTAACCCGGAAAACCTCTAACTACACAACCCCAGGATGCCCGTTACTTGGAGCTGACCGCCACACAGGCCAGAGGGGGTGAAGGAGACCGGACGAAGTGTTGCTGATGGGTGGTCAGGTGGTCACAAATTCTCTCGGTCAGCAGCTGAATGTGTGGATGAAAATGTGTGTATTTCTTAAGATTTTCTATGATGTTTGTATGTGTTGTGTGGACGGAGTCTCCAGGGTCAGTACTTTGTAACAAATTTAAGTTGGGGGCAGTGGTGGCTCAAGTGGTTAAGGCTCTGGGTCGTTGACTGGAAGATCAGGGGTTCAAGCCTCAGCACCGCCAAGTTGTCACTGTTGGGCCCTTGAGCAAGGCCCTTAACCCTCTCTGCTCCAGGGGCGCCGTATCATGGCTGACCCTGCGCTCTGACCCCAACCTCCAAGGATGGGATATGCAAAGAAAGAATTTCACTGTGCTGTAATGTATATGTGACAAATAAAGGCTGTTTCATTTCATTTCATTTATCCCACAACTTCAAGACAGAGGACACACACACAGACACTGTTGTGTCTGACTGAAGTTAGTGTGTTACACCTACCTCCTTAGTTCTCCTTTTCCTCTCTCTGTATCACTTTCATTTAAACCACACTGGACCTGTTTCCTGACGGACAGCAGAAAAAGCCCCTCCATTATTAACTCCTGTAAACAGGAAATCTGAATCAACCTTATCTTTCCTGACCGCTTTCCAGAAAGAGTGTGTGTGTGTGTGGGGGGGGGGGGGATTACTATTGTTTCCCAGTAATTGTGTGAGATGGAATATTTCAGACTTTCTGTCTGTGCCCCCTCTC
>NC_080730.1:21239819-21249819 GCF_019097595.1 Hemibagrus wyckioides
CTGTGCGTGTGTGTGTCTGTGTGTGTGTGTCTGTGTGTGTGCGTGTGTGTGTCTGTGTGTGTGTGTCTGTGTGTGTGTGTCTGTGTGTGTGCGTGTGTGTGTGTCTGTGTGTGTGTGTCTGTATCTGTGTCGGTGTGTGTGTGTCTGTATCTGTGTCGGTGTGTGTGTGTCTGTATCTGTGTCGGTGTGTGTGTGTCTGTATCTGTGTCGGTGTGTGTGTGTCTGTATCTGTGTCGGTGTGTGTGTGTCTGTATCTGTGTCGGTGTGTGTGTCTGTATCTGTGTCGGTGTGTGTGTCTGTATCTGTGTCGGTGTGTGTGTCTGTATCTGTGTCGGTGTGTGTGTCTGTATCTGTGTCGGTGTGTGTGTCTGTATCTGTGTCGGTGTGTGTGTCTGTATCTGTGTCGGTGTGTGTCTGTATCTGTGTCGGTGTGTGTGTCTGTATCTGTCGGTGTGTGTGTCTGTATCTGTGTCGGTGTGTGTCTGTATCTGTGTGGGTGTGTGTGTCTGTATCTGTGTCGGTGGGTGGGTGGGTGTCTGTATCTGTGTCGGTGGGTGGGTGGGTGTCTGTATCTGTGTCGGTGGGTGGGTGGGTGTGTGTGTCTGTATCTGTGTCGGTGTGTGTGTCTGTATCTGTGTCGGTGTGTGTGTCTGTATCTGTGTCGGTGTGTGTGTCTGTATCTGTGTCGGTGTGTGTGTCTGTATCTGTGTCGGTGGGTGGGTGGGTGTCTGTATCTGTGTCGGTGGGTGGGTGGGTGTCTGTATCTGTGTCGGTGGGTGTGTGTGGGTGGGTGTCTGTATCTGTGTCGGTGGGTGCGTGTGTGTGTCTGTATCTGTGTCGGTGGGTGCGTGTGTGTGTCTGTATCTGTGTCGGTGTGTGCGTGTGTGTGTGTCTGTATCTGTGTCGGTGGGTGTGTGTGTCTGTATCTGTGTCGGTGGGTGTGTGTGTGTCTGTATCTGTGTCGGTGTGGGTGTGTGTGTCTGTATCTGTGTCGGTGTGGGTGTGTGTGTCTGTATCTGTGTCGGTGTGGGTGTGTGTGTCTGTATCTGTGTCGGTGTGGGTGTGTGTGTCTGTATCTGTGTCGGTGTGGGTGTGTGTGTCTGTATCTGTGTCGGTGTGGGTGTGTGTGTCTGTATCTGTGTCGGTGTGGGTGTGTGTGTCTGTATCTGTGTCGGTGTGGGTGTGTGTGTCTGTATCTGTGTCGGTGTGGGTGTGTGTGTCTGTATCTGTGTCGGTGGGTGTGTGTGTCTGTATCTGTGTCGGTGGGTGTGTGTGTCTGTATCTGTGTCGGTGGGTGTGTGTGTCTGTATCTGTGTCGGGGGGTGTGTGTGTGTCTGTATCTGTGTCGGGGGGTGTGTGTGTGTCTGTATCTGTGTCGGGGGGTGTGTGTGTGTCTGTATCTGTGTCGGGGGGTGTGTGTGTCTGTGTCGGTGTGTGTGTGTGTGTGTGTCTGTATCTGTGTCGGTGTGTGTGTGTGTATCTGTGTCGGTGTGTGTGTGTGTGTCTGTATCTGTGTCGGTGTGTGTGTGTGTGTCTGTATCTGTGTCGGTGTGTGTGTGTGTGTGTGTATCTGAGGGTGTGTGTGTCTGCCTCTGTGTCGGTGTGTGTGTGTGTGTCTGTATCTGTGTCGGTGTGTGTGTGTGTGTCTGTATCTGTGTCGGGGGGTGTGTGTGTGTCTGTATCTGTGTCGGGGGGTGTGTGTGTGTCTGTATCTGTGTCAGAGAGTGTGTGTGTGTCTGTATCTGTGTCGAGGGTGTGTGTCTGTATCTGTGTCGGGGTGTGTGTGTCTGTATCTGTGTCGGGTGTGTGTGTCTGTATCTGTGTCGGGGTGTGTGTGTCTGTATCTGTGTCGGGTGTGTGTCTGTATCTGTGTCGGTGTGTGTGTGTGTGTCTGTATCTGTGTCGGTGTGTGTGTGTGTGTCTGTATCTGTGTCGGTGTGTGTGTGTCTGTATCTGTGTCGGTGTGTGTGTGTGTGTCTGTATCTGTGTCGGTGTGTGTGTGTGTGTCTGTATCTGTGTCGGTGTGTGTGTGTGTGTCTGTATCTGTGTCGGTGTGTGTGTGTGTGTCTGTATCTGTGTCGGTGTGTGTCTGTATCTGTGTCAGGGGTGTGTGTGTGTCTGTATCTGTGTCGTGTGTCTGTATCTGTGTCGGTGTGTCTGTATCTGTGTCGGGGGTGTGTGTCTGTATCTGTGTCGGGGGTGTGTGTCTGTATCTGTGTCGGGGGGGGTGTGTGTGTCTGTATCTGTGTCGGTGCGTGTCTGTGTTTGTATTTCTGTCTGTATCTCTGTGTGTGTCTGTCTGTGCTTGTATGTCTGTGTCTGTATCTCTGTGTGTGTCTGTGTCTGTGCGTGTATATGTCTGTGCGTGTATGTGTCTGTGTCTGTCTCTCTTTGTGCGTGTCTGTCTCTCTTTGTGCGTGTCTGTGTCTGTCTCTCTTTGTGCATGTCTGTGTCTCTGTCTGTGTGTGCCTGTGTCTGTGCGTGTGTGTGTCTGTATCTCTGTGTGTCTGTGCGTGTATGTGTCTGTGCATGTATGTGTCTGTATCTTTGTGTGTGTCTGTGTCTGTCTGTGCGTGTATGTGTCTGTATCTGTATCTGTCTGCGTGTGTGTCTGTATTTCTGTCTGCGTGTGTGTGTCTGTATCTCTGTCTGCGTGTGTGTGTCTGTATCTCTGTCTGCGTGTGTGTGTCTGTATCTCTGTCTGCGTGTATGTGTCTGTATCTCTGTCGGTGTCTGTGTGTCTGTGCGTGTATGTGTTTGTATTTCTGTCTGTGTCTGTATCTCTATCTGTGCGTGTCTGTGTCTGTCTGCGTGTATGTGTCTGTATCTGTATCTGTGCGTGTGTGTGTCTGTATCTCTGTCGGTGTCTGTGTGTCTGTACGTGTATGTGTCTGTGTCTGTCTGTCTGTGCGCGTCTGTGTTTGTATTTCTGTCTGTGTCTGTATCTCTACCTGTGCGTGTCTGTGTCTGTCTGCGTGTATGTGTCTGTGTCTCTCTCTTTGTGCATGTCTGTGTCTGTGCGTGTCTGTGTCTCTCTGTCTCTGTGTGTGTGTGTGTGTGTGTGTGTGTTTCAGCACTACTGAACTCCAGAGTGTCACAGTTAAACTGTAAACTGTTACCATTCTCTATTACCATGGCAACTGTGCATATCACATAAACACACACACACGTTGATTTTGTCTGTTGTTTTTCAGCTGCTTATCGTTGACCTGACCAGACAATCAGAGAGCAAGTTCATCACCAGAGTGAGTTCAATGCACACACACACACACACACACACACGCTCACTCGCTCACTCACTTCATTCTCGCTGTTCCACTAACGTTCTCACTGTTCAGCTAACGTTCTCACTGTTCAGCTAACGTTCTCGCTGTTCCTCTAACGTTCTCACTGTTCAGCTAACGTTCTCGCTGTTCCTCTAACGTTCTCACTGTTCAGCTAACGTTCTCGCTGTTCCTCTAACGTTCTCGCTGTTCAGCTAACGTTCTCGCTGTTCCTCTAACGTTCTCACTGTTCAGCTAACGTTCTCGCTGTTCAGCTAACGTTCTCGCTGTTCCTCTAACGTTCTCACTGTTCAGCTAACATTCTCGCTGTTCAGCTAACGTTCTCACTGTTCCTCTAACGTTCTCACTGTTCCTCTAACGTTCTCACTGTTCAGCTAACATTCTCGCTGTTCAGCTAACATTCTCGCTGTTCCTCTAACGTTCTCGCTGTTCAGCTAACGTTCTCGCTGTTCCTCTAACGTTCTCGCTGTTCAGCTAACGTTCTCGCTGTTCCTCTAACGTTCTCACTGTTCAGCTAACATTCTCGCTGTTCAGCTAACGTTCTCACTGTTCCTCTAACGTTCTCACTGTTCCTCTAACGTTCTCACTGTTCCTCTAACGTTCTCACTGTTCAGCTAACATTCTCGCTGTTCAGCTAACATTCTCGCTGTTCCTCTAACGTTCTCGCTGTTCAGCTAACGTTCTCGCTGTTCAGCTAACGTTCTCGCTGTTCCTCTAACGTTCTCACTGTTCAGCTAACGTTCTCGCTGTTCCTCTAACGTTCTCGCTGTTCCTCTAACGTTCTCACTGTTCAGCTAACGTTCTCGCTGTTCAGCTAACGTTCTCGCTGTTCCTCTAACGTTCTCACTGTTCAGCTAACGTTCTCGCTGTTCCTCTAACGTTCTCACTGTTCAGCTAACGTTCTCGCTGTTCCTCTAACGTTCTCACTGTTCCTCTAACGTTCTCACTGTTCAGCTAACGTTCTCGCTGTTCAGCTAACGTTCTCGCTGTTCCTCTAACGTTCTCACTGTTCAGCTAACGTTCTCGCTGTTCCTCTAACGTTCTCACTGTTCCTCTAACGTTCTCACTGTTCAGCTAATGTTCTCGCTGTTCAGCTAATGTTCTCGCTGTTCAGCTAACGTTCTCGCTGTTCAGCTAACGTTCTCACTGTTCAGCTAACGTTCTCACTGTTCCTCTAACGTTCTCGCTGTTCCTCTAACGTTCTCGCTGTTCCTCTAACGTTCTCACTGTTCAGCTAACGTTCTCACTGTTCAGCTAACATTCTCGCTGTTCCTCTAACGTTCTCACTGTTCAGCTAACATTCTCGCTGTTCAGCTAACGTTCTCGCTGTTCCTGTTCTATCACATCTCTCTGCTGTAGATCGGAGACGAGGACACGCTGATCCCCAGCAGGCTGCAGGAGGAGCTGCTACAGGATCTCTGCAAACGCAAACACAACGCTAGTGAGTCTGTTACTGAGATATTCTGTTAATTAACAGTCTCACTGTGTCTCACCATTTCTCACATTCTCATCATCTCACGGTGTCTCAACGTCTCACTGTGTCTATCCATCTCACTGTGTCTCAGTGCGTCTTGCCAGCTCACTGCATCTCACCCTCTTACCATGTCGCACTGCGCCTCACCGTGTCGCACTGCGCCTCACCGTGTCGCACTGCGCCTCACCGTGTCGCACTGCGCCTCAGTGTCTCACCGCGCCTCAGTGTCTCACCGCGTCGCACCGCGCCTCAGTGTCTCACCGCGTCGCACCGCGCCTCAGTGTCTCACCGCGTCGCACCGCGCCTCAGCGTGTCTCACCGCGTCGCACCGCGCCTCAGCGTGTCTCACTGCGCCTCAGTGTCTCACCGCATCGCACTGCGCCTCAGTGTCTCACCGCGCCTCAGTGTCTCACCGCATCGCACTGCGCCTCAGTGTCTCACCGCGCCTCAGTGTCTCACCGCGTCGCACTGTGCCTCAGCGTGTCGCACTGCGTCTCACCATCCCACCGTGTCTCATTGTCTCACTGACTCATGCTGGTGTGTGTGTATTGCTGTGGTTGTGGTCCTGCAGCTACAGAGGAGATGAACAGCGTGGTGTCTGAAGCCTTCATCAGCTTTTTCGTTAAAACTGTTGGACATTTTGTGGATCATTTGAAGCGGCATGGAGGAAACAAGCAGTCCAGAACATTCCAGAAAAAGAGCTTCCTCAAAGCAGTGGAGCCCAAAGAGAACCGGAACTTCGTCAGACAATTCGTTCAGACGCAGATGTTCGACTTGTTCATCCAGGAGGAGGAGAAACACCACAACCACGAAGGTTTGAACCCAGACATGGCTCTCTGCATCACTGTCTCTTAATGCTGCAGTGTTCCTCTGTCTGAACATGGTTACTTCAAGTCTTAGTCTCACACCCTGTGTGTGTGTGTGTGTGTGTGTCTTTTCAGGATTTTTTCATAAGAAAATTGTGGAGTTTCGGCAGAGAAGGAAGGAGCAACTGAGGAATGGGGGAGTGAAGGGGCTTGTTATATGAAACAGAGTGAGAGTGTGTATGAGAGTGTGTGTGAGAGAGAGAGACACGGACAGAGTGTGTGCATGTATGAGAGAGACAGACTGTGTGTGTGTGTGTGAGAGAGAGAGAGAGAGAGAGAGAGAGAGAGAGAGAGACAGTGTGTGTGTGTGAGAGAGAGAGAGAGAGACAGACAGACTGTGTGTGTGTGTGAGAGAGACACGGACAGAGTGTGTGCATGTATGAGAGAGACAGACTGTGTGTGTGTGTGTGAGAGAGAGAGAGAGAGAGAGAGACAGTGTGTGTGTGTGTGAGAGAGAGAGAGAGAGAGAGAGAGAGAGAGACAGTGTGTGTGTGTGTGAGAGAGAGAGAGACAGACAGACTCTGTGTGAGAGAGAGAGAGACAGACAGACTGTGTGTGTGTGTGAGAGAGACAGACAGTGTGTGTGTGTGTGAGAGAGACAGACTGTGTGTGTGAGAGAGACAGACTGTGTGTGTGTGTGAGACTGTGTGTGCGAGAGACTGTGTGTGTGTGTGTGTGAGAGAGAGACACACAGCGTGTGTGTATTTTAAACTCTGTTGATTGAAGCACAAACGTAAACGAGGCTTTAACAATATAAAAATCAGTTTATTTGCCTTTTACAGTTTTAAAAACAAATACAGTGTGTGTGTGAATTTCAAAGCTGCTTGTTGCACTTTATGCTGATTAAAATAAAGGTGTTGTAAAATAAGTGTGTCTGATTGGATCCTCAGAGATATCTGATCAGCAGAAGTACGAGACGAAACATCAGATCGTGGCGAGTGAAGGGTTAAACTAGCAGAAATAAACACTAACTCATCATTAAAAAAGTCGTAGTAGTTGTGTCTCTATTTTCCAGCTGAAGTGTTTACGTGTTAAGTTTCATGATTACATCAAAGCTAACTAGGCTAATGATAAGTGCTAAGCTAAACAATAACATCAAGCAAATAATAGAAAAATAAGTGTGTGGAACAGTGAGACACAAACACACACACTACAGGAGCATGCTGTGGTTAATCTCAGGACCAAATGAAGTGATCACACACACACACACACACACACAAACACGGAGAGTTAAAGCTCCCCACATCTGTGCTAAATGTACAGGGGTAAAAGCAGCTGATCTTCTGAGATGATCCACCAGGCGATCAACCACCAGGTCCAGGAGATCTCTGCTCCTACTGCTCACTCTTCAATTCCACTCTCATTACACTCATGAACTTAGTGTGTGTGTGTGTCTGTGTGGTGGACTGTGAGAGGTGTGTTTAGATGGATCCAGCCAGTAAGGGGGACGTCTCTCCAGGGACCCATGTCGAACCAAAATGGGTGGAGTCATGCAAATTACTGCTCTGAAGATCCACCTCTGCTCTCAGGTTGATCTTCTGTAACCAGAGACACATTACAGACAAGCTGAAAAACTGTTTCACACCTAACTCTGAGTGTGTGTGTGTGTGTGTGTGTGTGTGTACCTGAAAGTCTCTGATGTAGGTGAGAAAGAAGCTAATGAAGGAAAAAGCCAGAGACCACTCAGAGACCGTGCTCACCATGTGAGCCATGTAGCCCTGAAAAACACACACACACACAGCGGTGTATAATTTCTGACAGTATACACAACCCATTTTATAATCTCACATCCGTGTGTTTGCATATTAGGAGTATGCAAATGATATGCAAATGAGCCACAAAGCACAGCTCTGGCTTCTAATCCAGTTTCTGTAGAAAGAAACTGTTGGAATATAATATCAATGTGCCATTGTTGTACACACACACACACACACACTCACACACACACACACACACTCACACACACACACTCACACACACACACACAAACTTACGGGTTCTCCGGGGTTCCAGTGGAGTTTTTTGTTCACCTCTACCCCTGGCAGGCTGCTGTACAGAATCACTGAGGACACAAACACTGAGACACGGTCAAGGAGAACAATCATGTCATAGTCCATCGTCCATAGTGCATACACACACACACACACACACACACACACACACACACACTGACCATGATCCTAATCCAGACCATAAATTTCCTCATTCTAATTTTAACTCTACACCTAAATCCCTCATCCTAATGCTTTATCATTAAATCTCCAATACTCTCATTCACACACACACACAGTGATGATGATGATGGTGGTGATGATGATGGTGATGATGGTGATGATGGTGGTGGTGATGATGATGGTGGTGGTGATGGTGGTGGTGATGGTGATGATGATGGTGGTGATGATGGTGGTGGTGATGATGATGATGATGGTGATGATGATAATGGTGATGGTGATGATGATGATGGTGATGGTGGTGATGATAATGGTGATGATGGTGATGATGGTGATGATGATAATGGTGATGATGGTGATGATGGTGATGATGGTGATAATGGTGATGATGATGATGGTGATGGTGGTGGTGATGATGATAATGGTGGTGGTGGTGATGGTGGTGATAATGGTGATGGTGATGATAATGGTGGTGGTGGTGATGGTGGTGGTGGTGATGGTGATGATGATGATGATAATGGTGGTGGTGCTGATGGTGGTGGTGATGATGATGATGATGGTGGTGATGGTGGTGATGATAATGGTGGTGATGATGATGATGATAATGGTGGTGGTGCTGATGGTGGTGGTGATGATGATGATGATGGTGGTGATGGTGGTGATGATAATGGTGATGATGATAATGGTGATGATGATGATAATGGTGATGATGATAATGGTGGTGGTGATGATGATGATGATGATGATGATAATGGTGGTGATGGTGGTGATGATAATGGTGATGGTGATGATGGTGGTGGTGGTGGTGATGGTGGTGGTGGTGGTGATGATTGTGGTGATGATGATAATGGTGATGGTGATGATGATGATGATGATAATGGTGGTGGTGGTGGTGATGATAATGGTGGTGGTGATGGTGATGATGGTGGTGGTGATGATTGTGGTGATGATAATGGTGATGATGATGATAATGGTGGTGGTGGTGATGATGATGGTGGTGATGATGATGGTGGTGGTGGTGATGATGATGATGGTGGTGGTGATGATGGTGGTGGTGATGGTGGTGGTGGTGATGATGATGGTGGTGGTGATGGTGGTGGTGATGATGATGGTGGTGATGATGATGGTGGTGATGGTGATGATGATGATGGTGATAATGGTGATGATGATGGTGATGATGATGGTGATGATGATGGTGGTGATGATGATGATAATGGTGATGGTGATGATGATGATGATGGTGATGATGATGATGATGGTGATAATGGTGATGATGATGATGGTGGTGATGATGATGATGATAATGGTGATGGTGATAATGGTGATGGTGATGATGATGATGATGGTGATGATGATGGTGATGATGGTGATGATGATGATGGTGATGGTGATGATGATGATAATGGTGATGATGATGATAATGGTGATGATGATGATAATGGTGATGGTGATGATGGTGGTGATGATAATGGTGGTGATGATAATGATGGTGATGATGATAATGGTGATGGTGATGATGGTGGTGATGATGATGGTGATGATGATAATGGTGGTGATGATGGTGATGATGATGATGGTGATGATGATGATGGTGATGGTGGTGATGATAATGGTGATGATGGTGATGATGATAATGGTGGTGATGATGGTGATGGTGATAATGGTGATGATGGTGATAATGGTGATGATGGTGATGGTGATGGTGGTGGTGATGATGATAATGGTGGTGGTGGTGATGGTGGTGATGATAATGGTGATGGTGATGATGATAATGGTGGTGGTGGTGATGGTGGTGGTGGTGATGATGATGATGATAATGGTGGTGGTGCTGATGGTGGTGGTGATGATGATGATGATGGTGGTGATGGTGGTGATGATAATGGTGATGATGATGATAATGGTGGTGGTGATGATGGTGATGATGATGATGATGATGATGATAATGGTGGTGATGGTGGTGATGATAATGGTGGTGGTGATGGTGATGATAATGGTGATGGTGATGATGGTGGTGGTGGTGGTGGTGATGGTGGTGGTGGTGGTGATGATTGTGGTGATGATGATAATGGTGATGGTGATGATGATGATGATGATAATGGTGGTGGTGGTGGTGATGATAATGGTGGTGGTGATGGTGATGATGGTGGTGGTGATGATTGTGGTGATGATAATGGTGATGATGATGATGATAATGGTGGTGGTGGT
>NC_080730.1:21254819-21269819 GCF_019097595.1 Hemibagrus wyckioides
ATAACTCCTGTCACCTCATGGCTCTACTTCTGGTCAGTCCGGTCGGTCTGTTATCTGTCCGTGTGGTTTATCACTGTTAATAATCTCTCCCTCTCTCCCTCCCTCCCTCTCTCTCTCACTCACTCACTCACACTCACTCACACACACACACACACACCGATCGGTTTAATTCCAGACTTAATGTTTACTTTCAACACCTTCTCAGTCCACTTCCTCCTCAGGGTCACGAGCCACGCTGACGTCATCTCACATATCCGGATGGAGAAAGCTGCTCGGTTGCTAGTGAAAATGCTAGCATGATTTCTTCTGTTGTATTTTTAATGAATATCTGTGTGCTATTGTGCATACTACATACTGTCTATATTTTGTGTGATGGTATTAGCTGTGTTTATTTTGTGTGATGGTATTAGCTGTGTTTAAAGTTTTAAATACACGATGCTAAAGTGTGCGGTTTTAAAACACTGCTACAGTTCTGATAAGTCGCCAGGAGATGGCGCTGTTTAGTCATGAAGCTTAAACTGCACTCAAGGCGCAGATGGGAAGATTAGTAGTTTTTAACATCAGCCTGAAGGAATAGTGTCAAATATCTTATACATTAATGATTAAAACAATAATATTAACTTAATATTAAAGATAGTTAGAATTAAATTGTCCAAATGGAGTTGAAATTGACGCGATTCTTTTTAACCGAATCATTTGTGCTGCCAGTTCACACCTGAAAAATTCAGAATCAAAAGATTCGAACAGAACGACTCTCTGAGTGAGCCTTACGTCATCAGCGCGCACGTGGCCACGATACAGCCGCTAAATGCGATATAAAATAGCCTAATTGCGATAATGTTTGCATAATTATATCATTGAACCAAAGTAAATGTCAGATAAATGCATTAAAGAAAACATAATCAATAAGAAAAAATTGTTATTAAACGTACCTTTTGAATGGTGCGAATGCTGACCGCTTAAAAGCAGTAAGATGCTAATCGGCTAATGTAGCATCTGAGGTAACAAAAAAGCAGTTAATTTATCAGTTAGAATTGTTTTCATGTAGTTTCATATTTTGGAAATTTTGTTTTGTTTAAATGTTTTTTTTTAGCTTTAGCTTTCTAACTGCAGCTAGCCATCGTTAACCTTGGTGCTAGCATGCTAATGCTAACAATATTCTTATTATTAATTATGCATCTAAGCAGTTATTTTAAATGATCACACACACACACTCTCTCTCTCTCTCTCTCTCTCCTAAAATCCTCTACCTGCTCAGACAGCCTCTTCCTGAAGGAAACCTAACAGTTAAAGTTTTCATCAGTAAGTACACAAGAGAGAACTTCTCTGAAGCCCTCAGCATCTTCAGCATCATCAACATCTTCAGCATTTTCAGCATCTTCAGTATCTTCAGCATCTTCAGCCCTCTCTGAATGTTATCATAACACACACACAGAAACTCCAAGAGATTTCCTCTCAAAATGACATGAAACTGTTGGAAATGATCTCAGAAGGTTCCTGTCTGTGTTCATTCAGAGATTTGTTAGATTCTCTTTGTGTTCTTCCTCCAGTTAGTGGTCATTAGTGGCTCAGAGGAAGTGCGACATGGCAGCTCCATGTCCAACATTCTCCTACCAATATACTCACTCTCCCTCCTCTGGACATGTCCAAACCATCTTAATCTGTCCTCCCTAACTTTGTCCCCCAAACATCCAACATGAGCTGTCCCTCTGATGTACTCGTTCCTAATCCTGTCCAACCGTGTCCCTCCCAAAGAGAACCTCAACATCTTCAGCTCTGCTACCTCCAGCTCTGACTCCTGTCTCTTCCTCAGTGACACTGTCTCTAAACCATACAGCATGGCCTAGGGTTAACCCTAGCCCTAACCCTAGCCCTAACCCTAACCCTAACCCATCCCTATACTTCTCCATCAACATTCTCAGAGCAAAAATTCCATCTGTTGTGCTCTTTCTGGGCATGAAGCCATACTGCTGCTCACAAATGTCCACTACCTTCCTTAACCTAGCTTCCACTACTCTTTCCCATAGCTTCATTGTATGGTTCATCAACTTTATCCCCCTATAGTTGCTGCATCTCTGCACATCATCCTTATTAAGATCAGCACTAATACACTACTTCTCAAGTCAAAGTCAAAGTCAAAGAAGCTTTATTGTCATTTCAACCATATATAGCTGATGCAGTACACAGTGAAGTGAAACAACGTTCCTCCTGGACCAGAGATGCTACACAGAACAAAGACAAACATAGACATACAACATATAGACAGACTTTTGTGCAGATAGCAGTGTATACAGTGAGTGCAAATATGAAATTGACACATGTAAACAGGATTAATATAAAAAAATGTAAAGTGAAATGTAAAGTGACGTGCGTGCAAACAGGACAATTTAGTGTGTGTGTGTGTGTGTGTGTGTGTCCAGCACAGTTTAGTTCTTCTTGGAACACAGTTCTCAGCTTTTGTGCATGTGTGTTATGTATGTGTGTGTGTGTCCGTGTCCAGCACAGTTCAGTTCTCCTGTTGAGATCAGATCTTGGATGTGTGTGTGTGTGTGTGACCAGTTCAGCTCAGTTCTCTGTTGAGATACCTGATTGCCTGAGGGAAGAAACTGTTTAACAGTCCGGTTGTGTGGGTCCGAATGCTTCAGTACCTCTTTCCGGATGGCAGAAGGGTGAAGCGTGTGTGTGAGGGGTGTGTGGGGTGTGTGGGGTGTGTAAGAGTGTGTGTGAGGGGTGTGTGGGGTGTGTAAGAGTGTGTGTGAGGGGTGTGTGGGGTGTGTAAGAGTGTGTGTGAGGGGTGTGTGGGGTGTGTAAGAGTGTGTGTGAGGGATGTGTGGGGCGTGTAAGAGTGTGTGTGAGGGGTGTGTGGGGTGTGTAAGAGTGTGTGTGTGGGGTGTGTGGGGTGTGTAAGAGTGTGTGTGAGGGGTGTGTGGGGTGTGTAAGAGTGTGTGTGTGGGGTGTGTAAGAGTGTGTGTGAGGGGTGTGTGGGGTGTGTAAGAGTGTGTGTGTGGGGTGTGTAAGAGTGTGTGTGAGGGATGTGTGGGGTGTGTAAGAGTGTGTGTGTGGGGTGTGTAAGAGTGTGTGTGAGGGATGTGTGGGGTGTGTAAGAGTGTGTGAGGGGTGTGTGGGGTGTGTAAGAGTGTGTGTGTGGGGTGTGTAAGAGTGTGTGTGAGGGATGTGTGGGGTGTGTAAGAGTGTGTGTGAGGGGTGTGTGGGGTGTGTAAGAGTGTGTGTGAGGGGTGTGTAAGAGTGTGTGTGAGGGGTGTGTGGGATCATCCACAATGCTGTTAGCTTTGCGGATGCAGCGTGTGGAGTAAATGTCCGTAATAGAGGGAAGAGAGACTCTGATGATCTTCTCAGCTGTCCTCATTATCTGCTGAAGGGTCTTGCGATCCGAGAGGGTGCAGTTCCCAAACCATGCCTCGCAGGAAGTAGAGATGCTGCTGGGCCTTTCTGGTGATGGAGCTGGTGTTGAGTGACCAGGTGAGGTCCTCCGCCAGGTGAACACCAAGGAATTTGGTGCTCTTGACGATCTCCACGATGGACCCATCGATGTTCAGTGGAGAATGGTCACTCTTTGTTCTCCTGAAGTCAACAACCATCTCTTTAGTTTTGTCAACTTTCAGAGACAGGTTATTAACTTTACACCATGATGTTAGCTGCTGCACCTTCCTCCCTGTATGCTGACTCATCGTTCTTGCTGATGAGACCCACCACGGTCGTGTCATCGGAGAACTTGATGATATGATTAGAGCTGTGCATTGCTGCACAGTCATGAGTCAGCAGAGTGAACAGCCCTGAGGAGCTCCAGTGCTCAGTGTGGTGGTGCTGGAGATGCTGTTCCCGATCCGGACTGCTGAGGTCTTCCAGTCAGGAAATCCAGGATCCAGTTGCAGAGGGAGGTGTTGATGCCCAGCAGATTCAGCTTCTCGATCAGGTGCTGAGGAATAATCGTATTGAATGCTGAACTGAAGTCAATGAACAGCATTCGTAGGTAAGTGTCCTTATTGTCCAGGTGTGTGAGGGCCAGATAGAGGGTTGTGCTGATGGCATCGTCTGTGGAGCGATTTGGACGATACGTAAACTGCATGGGGTCGAGTGAAGGTGGCAGCAGGTTCTTAATGTGTCTCATGACAAGCCTCTCAAAGCACTTCATGATGATGGGTGTGAGTGCAACGGGACAGTAGTCGTTAAGACAGGACACTGGAGACTTCTTCGGCACAGGGATGATGGTGGTTGACTTTAGGCACGTTGGGACGACGGTGCTGCTCAGGGAGATGTTGAAGATGTCCGTGAAGACATCTACTAGCTGTTCTGCACATTCCCCAGCACTCTGCCAGGAATGTTGTCTGGTCCAGCAGCTTTCCGTGGGTTAACTTTGCGTAGAGTTTTCCTCACATCAGCCGTGGTGAGACAGAGCATCTTGTCCTCTGAAGAAGGGATGGTCTTCCTTGCTGTCACGTCATTTCGTGCCTCGAACCGAGCGTAGAAGCTGTTCAGCACATCTGGAAGGGATGCATCACTATCACAGGCAGGTGGAGCTGGCATGTAGTTGGTGATGGACTGGATGCCTTGCCACATGCACCGAGTGTCACCACTGCTCTGGAAGTGGCTGTGGATTCTCTGGGAGTGTGCACACTTTGCCTCTCTAATGGCTCGAGACAGTTCAGCCCGTGCTGTTTTTACGGGGTCCTTGTCTCCAGTTCTGAAGGCAGAGTCTCTGGATCTTAGCAGCACACACACCTTTGCGGTCATCCACGGCTTCTGGTTGGAGCGTGTGGTGATGGACTTGGAGACAGTCACGTCATCGATGCACTTCCCGATGTAGCCTGTCACTGATGCCGTGTACTCCTCCAAGTCAATAGAGTCGCCGTTGGTTGCAGCCTCCCTAAATATGTCCCAGTCAGTGCACTCAAAACAGTCCTGAAGAGCAGAGATGGCTCCTGCTGGCCAGGTTTTAACCTGTTTCAGAACCGGTTTAGAGCGTCTGATGAGTGGTCTGTATGCTGGAATCAACATAACAGAGATGTGGTCTGAGTAGCCGAGGTGGGGGCGGGGCTCTGCACGATACGTGCCAGGAATGTTTGTGTAAACAAGATCCAGCGTGTTCGTCCCTCTCGTAGCAAAGTCCACATGCTGAAGGAATTTAGGGAGCACTGTCCTGAGATTTGCATGATTGAAATCTCCGGCGATGATGATGTCTGTCAGGGTGAGCATTCTGTAGCTCGCTAATAGCTTTGTAGAGTTCACACAGTGCCTCTTTAGCATTAGCGCTGGGTGGAATGTACACTTCTTCTCCATTCCTCAGGCATCTTCTCACTCTCTAAAACCCTGTTAAACAAACTAGTTAAAAATTCCACTGCCGCCTCTCCTAGACACTTCCAGACCTCCACCGGGATGTTGTCAGGACCAACTGCCTTTCCACTTTTCATCCTCTTCAAAGCCTTCCTGACTTCATCCTTTCTAATCTTATCTACTTCCTGTTCCACAGAGTTCACCCCTTCTACGCTTTTTTTGTGTGAGCACCTTTCCATCTCTATCCTTAATAACTCTAACTTACTGCACATCCTTCCCATCTCGATCCCTCTGCCTAGCTAACCTGTACAAGTTCTTCTCTCCTTCTCTAGTGTCTAACCTAGTGTACAACTCATCATACGCCTTCTGCTTGGCCTTAGACACCGCCCTCTTCACTCTGTGCTGTAACTCCTTGTATTCCTGTCTATTCTCTTCAGTCCTGTCCATGTCCCACTTCTTCTTGGCTAACCTCTTCCTCATTCCACCACCAAGTCTCCTTATCTTCTTTCCTCCTTCCAGATGACACACCCAGCACCTTTCTTCCTGTCTCCCTGATCACTTCTGCTGCAGTTTCCCAGTCATCTGGCAGCACTACCTGACCACCCAGAGCCTGCCTCAACTTCTGTCTAAATTCCTCACAACATTCCTCCTTTTTCAGCTTCCACCACTTGGTTTTCTTCTCCATCTCTATCTTTGACCTCTTCTTACAGACCATCAGATTCATCCTACACACCACCATCCTATGCTGTCTGGCTACACTCTCTCCCACTACCACTTTACAGTCACTAATCTCTTACAGATTGCCTCTTCTACATAGGATGTAGTCTACCTGTGTGCTCCTACCTCCACTCTTGTAAGTCACTCTATGCTCCTCCCTCTTCTGAAAATAAGTGTTAACCACAGCCATGTCCATCCTCTTAGCAAAGTCCACTACCATCTGTCCTTCAAGGTTCCTTTCCTTAACTCCAAACTTGCCCATCACCTCCTCATCACCTGTGTTCCCCTCACCAACATGTCCATTAAAATCTGCTCCTATCACCACTCTCTCACCCGTGGGAATACTCTCTATCACCTCATCTAATTCACCCCAGAATCTCTCTTTCTCCTCTAACTCACCACCTACCTGTGGGGCATAACCACTAACAACATTCAACATCACCCCTTCAACCTCTAACTTCAGACTCATCACCCTGTCTGACACTCTCATCACCTCCAGAACATTCCTCACAAACTCCTCCTTCAGGACCACACCTACCCCATTTCTATTTATCCGGGCTTGGGACCGGCACAGAAGTCACTGGACTGTGACTTTAATGGTGTTTATTTGTGTTTAAAGGTCATTAATGGTGTTTATTTGTGTTTATTGGTATTCAGTGGTTTTTAATGGTGTTTGTTGGTGTTTATTTGTGTTTAATGGTCTTTAATGGTGTTTATTTGATGACATCAGCAGATGATGTTTCAGTAAATGACTTTCACAAAATGAGAAACTGAACATGCTCAAGGAGATTGTAGATCACTTTATCAAAGAAGACACACACACACACACACACACAACTTTTGTTCAGGAAGTAGCACTTTAAAGTCACACATGTAGAACGTCTGCACAGATGATAATTATAAAAGTAATCAGGTTCACACCACACTTCTCCAGTCCTCCTCACTTGCCTGTGCCCCTTTTTTTTTATTAAAAATAAATCTTGTTCTTCTGACATTTAAAAATACTGTGATAAAAGTTTCCTAGCTAATGGGACAACACCTTCCAGACAGTGTGTTACCATCCAGACTGTACCTGTGTGTGGCTTCTGCTAGGTTGGAATGAAAACCTGGACCCATACCGGCCCTTTGTGGATCCGGTTTGACACCCCTGCTCTAGAGGATCAGAACACCATGGCAGTGAGTGAACAGAACCAGGAGATGGCGCTGCTACAGAGGAACTCCTGATGAACATGTGTGTTTAGTGGTCAGGTCTGATAGCCTGAGAGCACAAGCAGTGTGTGTTTCACTCAGCCAATCAGAACACACGTTACTGAGTGCTGTGTTTCCCACAACAACAGGAGGAGAGAGCTTCAGTCAGGAACACTCTGTCCATGCTCATGTAGCTACTGACAGATGTTCAGAGACTGATGTGTAGACAGATGTGTGATCAGTGTGTGTGATTATCATTTGTGCAGTTGGTGAAGTTCCTCTGAATGTGAGTTTAAGTAAAGTATAAAACTTCTACTTAATTTTAAATGTTTTTTTATTAATTCCATTTAACATTTGAGGCAGATTAAACACTGCCACACACACACACACACACACACACACACAGGGGTCTTAGGCACAGAATGCAAAAGCAGCATTAAATAAAATATGTTTTTACAATAACCCATGTACTAAAATAAAAGACAACAGTAGTTTGGGTGTGTGAGGATGAGACACACACACACACACACACACACACACACACACACACACAGTTCTGAGGATTCATGTGAAAGGTGGCGTATTTGAAGCATCAGTGTTCTGCAGGAGTGTACAGATAACCCAGAGGAAGAACATTACTAATGTAAATAAACACTAGGTAAAGGAGTGAAGCTGCTGTGGAGTGTTAATGAGTGGAGCATACAGGAACATGGAGATCTGATATTCATTCACAATTACGCAGAACATACAGGAACATGGAGATCTGATATTCATTCACAATAACTCAGAACATACAGGAACATGGAGATCTGATATTCATTCACAATAACTCAGAACATACAGGAACATGGAGATCTGATATTCATTCACAATAACTCAACAAATGAAAGAGGATTTCTGGATTTCGTCAGAACAATAAACTAAAGAAGGGATTCCTAACTGCAGTGAGGTTGAGGAGCTGAGCTTTGTCACTAAAACTTTTTAAATGAAACATCCTCACTGTCCTCTTCACACTGAACACAGTCCCTCAGGTCAGATGTTCAGTGGGTCACTTTATTTAGTCCTGCACTGGAGCTGACCAGTACAGGAAGCCTATAGCCAACAGTATAGTCTAGAGCAGACTGGGCTCCAGCTGTGTGTGTGTGTAAATCATCCATAGGGGACACTGTGTTCATACTGTATTTTGGCTGGACTCTGATTTAAACACAAACACACACACACACACACACACACACACTTATTGATACACAAAAAAACCTGAAAGAAGAGATGATAGCTGTTTTTACAGAATAAAATAAAATATATAATTATGATGGACAAAGTTACATATAACTGAATACATCTGTAGCAGCAGTCTTCGTTCATTTGGACTTAGTTCAGTTGTACATTTAAATTAAATTTGTGATACGCAGAATTAAAATAAACAATAAACAATAAACACATGCAATACTGAGAACAGGAGGAGACGGCCAGGCACATGGTCATCATCAGACTTATACACTATACCACAATACTCTACTAAAGAACTGTACTGTGTGTGTGTGGGTGTGTGTGTGTGTGTGTGGAGGACAGAATGGACGTTTCACCCGTGATCTCAGAGCGCTGATGATGATGATGGTCACCAGCTGAACGCTAAAGAGCGGCGGTTGCCATGAAAACACCAATAATGAAGATGAAGATCACAGATCAGATTTACTGTCCTAAACTTTTCCTTTGCTTTTTTTATTTTAAAAATTCTGTTTCTAAAGTATCCTTACAGAAACGTGATGAGTTTTAGCACCTGTTTTTACACACGCGCGCACACACACACACACACACACACACACACACAGCATTAGTAACTTTTAGTACAGAATAATTTAAATAAAGCAACTTTTTTTTCCATTGTCAGTTAAAGTGTCCATAAACTTATAATCACATCTTTTATAAATCATGTAAATCAGGATCATCCTCGGGCACGCTGACGGTTTTAAACACACACACACACACACACACACACACACACACACACACACACACACACACACACAGACAGACACACACCCACACACTCACTCAGCAGCAGTGTGTGAGTCTCATTGAGCTGCTAGCGGTTTAATTTTGAAGATGCAGATGTGAAGGTGTGAGGCGATCTGGTTACACACACTCACACAGTAACGCACCAGATCGAACAGGGACAGCACCTGGAAAACACACACACACACTTCATTAAACATGGCACAGAGTTCACACATTTCCACTGTGTATCTAGTTAGTTGCATGTCCTCACCAGTGCGATCCACAGCACCACGTACTCGTCTATAAAACTGTTGAAATACTGATCGAGGAACAGGAGCCCAGGACCCAGGAACGCCACGTCGTGAAGATGCATCTCACTCTTTGTCATGTGTGCCACCTGTTAGCAGAGACAACAACAACATTATTATTAATTAGGGATGCAACAATACAGTTAACCCACGGTTCAACCGCGTTTTTTTATAAAGATAAATAATTTTTTTTCAGATAACTCTCTCTAATGACCAGTAAGGGTGAGATAACTCTCTGTAATGACCAGTAAGGGTGAGATAACTCTCTGTTACCCCCGAGGTCCAGCTATCTGTTATTAGAGCAAGACTTTGTGCTTTAGCCGATTCGGTTTAGATTTTTTTGCGTTTTTTCGTGGAGATCTGGAAAAAAGTCCGTGTCGGTAGTGTAACGCGGTTCGAGAACTTTTATAAGTTTCTGAAAGCCCACATCACCGATCACAGAAAACGGCTGCAGATCTTTAGCAATTATTATATTATAATTATTTTTGTGTCTCTCTGAACCAGCTGTGTCTGAATGCTGGAAGGGATCAGATAGGGGACTGTGGTTTTTTGGGTTCCTGTGTTACCTGCTCTGCCCTCCTGCTTCCACACAGTGATATCTCTGGGTGATGGAGCTGCAGATGTGTGGTCATGTTGGAAGTATTTCCATCTCAGTAACTCGTGTGGAACAGCGCTTAAACACACTCATGTTTTGTTTAGCGTTTTTGTTTCATCGGCATCATGGTCCACAACAAATCTGAAATGTCCCCACACCACAGATTTAAAGACAGCACTGCTTCCTCGTGTTTCTGTCTCACTTCACCTCTCTCCAGGGTTAGAGTGAAATCTGACACCGGCATCGCATGCATGGTCACCGCCCCTAACTTTAGCACTCACTGATTGGATATGTACTGGCGGGGAGGCGTGTCTGTCTCAGTACGTAGACATACAGTACAGGCAAACACCAACAGGCGGTGCAGAGAGTAATAAACACATGGTTATTATTATTTTAAGGAAAAAACGAAAAAAAACACTGTTCACATACGCGTATTAAACCGTGGAGGTCGAACCAAACGCTTCAATATTATATTGAGTTTTGTGGCATCCCTAATATTAATAATACTACATCTGATATGTGATGAAGTGCAGTCAGTGTGTGTGTGTTCAGTAATGTAGTTGAGGAGTGTGTGTTCAGTAATGTAGTTGAGGAGTGTGTGTGTGTTCAGTAATGTAGTTGAGGAGTGTGTGTTCAGTAATGTAGTTGAGGTGTGTGTGTGTGTGTTCAGTAATGTAGTTGAGGTGTGTGTGTGTTCAGTAATGTAGTTGAGGAGTGTGTGTGTGTTCAGTAATGTAGTTGAGGAGTGTGTGTGTGTTCAGTAATGTAGTTGAGGAGTGTGTGTGTTCAGTAATGTAGTTGAGGTGTGTGTGTGTTCAGTAATGTAGTTGAGGAGTGTGTGTGTTCAGTAATGTAGTTGAGGTGTGTGTGTGTTCAGTAATGTAGTTGAGGAGTGTGTGTGTGTGTTCAGTAATGTAGTTGAGGAGTGTGTGTGTGTGTTCAGTAATGTAGTTGAGGTGTGTGTGTGTGTGTTCAGTAATGTAGTTGAGGTGTGTGTGTGTTCAGTAATGTAGTTGAGGAGTGTGTGTGTTCAGTAATGTAGTTGAGGAGTGTGTGTGTGTGTTCAGTAATGTAGTTGAGGTGTGTGTGTGTGTTCAGTAATGTAGTTGAGGAGTGTGTGTGTGTGTTCAGTAATGTAGTTGAGGAGTGTGTGTGTGTGTTCAGTAATGTAGTTGAGGTGTGTGTGTGTTCAGTAATGTAGTTGAGGAGTGTGTGTGTTCAGTAATGTAGTTGAGGTGTGTGTGTGTTCAGTAATGTAGTTGAGGAGTGTGTGTGTGTGTTCAGTAATGTAGTTGAGGAGTGTGTGTGTGTGTTCAGTAATGTAGTTGAGGAGTGTGTGTTCAGTAATGTAGTTGAGGAGTGTGTGTTCAGTAATGTAGTTGAGGAGTGTGTGTTCAGTAATGTAGTTGAGGAGTGTGTGTGTGTGTTCAGTAATGTAGTTGAGGAGTGTGTGTGTGTGTTCAGTAATGTAGTTGAGGAGTGTGTGTGTGTGTTCAGTAATGTAGTTGAGGAGTGTGTGTGTGTGTTCAGTAATGTAGTTGAGGAGTGTGTGTGTGTGTTCAGTAATGTAGTTGAGGAGTGTGTGTGTGTGTTCAGTAATGTAGTTGAGGAGTGTGTGTGTGTGTTCAGTAATGTAGTTGAGGAGTGTGTGTGTTCAGTAATGTAGTTGAGGAGTGTGTGTGTGTGTGTTCAGTAATGTAGTTGAGGTGTGTGTGTGTTCAGTAATGTAGTTGAGGAGTGTGTGTGTGTGTTCAGTAATGTAGTTGAGGAGTGTGTGTGTGTGTTCAGTAATGTAGTTGAGGAGTGTGTGTGTGTGTTCAGTAATGTAGTTGAGGAGTGTGTGTGTGTTCAGTAATGTAGTTGAGGAGTGTGTGTTCAGTAATGTAGTTGAGGAGTGTGTGTGTTCAGTAATGTAGTTGAGGAGTGTGTGTGTTCAGTAATGTAGTTGAGGTGTGTGTGTGTTCAGTAATGTAGTTGAGGAGTGTGTGTGTGTTCAGTAATGTAGTTGAGGAGTGTGTGTTCAGTAATGTAGTTGAGGAGTGTGTGTGTTCAGTAATGTAGTTGAGGAGTGTGTGTGTTCAGTAATGTAGTTGAGGTGTGTGTGTGTTCAGTAATGTAGTTGAGGAGTGTGTGTGTGTGTTCAGTAATGTAGTTGAGGAGTGTGTGTGTGTGTTCAGTAATGTAGTTGAGGAGTGTGTGTGTGTGTTCAGTAATGTAGTTGAGGAGTGTGTGTGTGTGTGTTCAGTAATGTAGTTGAGGAGTGTGTGTTCAGTAATGTAGTTGAGGAGTGTGTGTTCAGTAATGTAGTTGAGGAGTGTGTGTTCAGTAATGTAGTTGAGGAGTGTGTGTGTTCAGTAATGTAGTTGAGGAGTGTGTGTGTTCAGTAATGTAGTTGAGGAGTGTGTGTGTGTGTTCAGTAATGTAGTTGAGGAGTGTGTGTGTGTGTTCAGTAATGTAGTTGAGGAGTGTGTGTGTTCAGTAATGTAGTTGAGGAGTGTGTGTGTGTTCAGTAATGTAGTTGAGGAGTGTGTGTGTGTGTGTTCAGTAATGTAGTTGAGGTGTGTGTGTGTTCAGTAATGTAGTTGAGGAGTGTGTGTGTGTGTTCAGTAATGTAGTTGAGGAGTGTGTGTGTGTGTGTTCAGTAATGTAGTTGAGGAGTGTGTGTTCAGTAATGTAGTTGAGGAGTGTGTGTGTTCAGTAATGTAGTTGAGGAGTGTGTGTTCAGTAATGTAGTTGAGGAGTGTGTGTGTGTTCAGTAATGTAGTTGAGGAGTGTGTGTTCAGTAATGTAGTTGAGGAGTGTGTGTGTGTTCAGTAATGTAGTTGAGGAGTGTGTGTGTGTGTTCAGTAATGTAGTTGAGGAGTGTGTGTGTTCAGTAATGTAGTTGAGGAGTGTGTGTTCAGTAATGTAGTTGAGGAGTGTGTGTGTTCAGTAATGTAGTTGAGGAGTGTGTGTGTTCAGTAATGTAGTTGAGGAGTGTGTGTGTGTGTTCAGTAATGTAGTTGAGGTGTGTGTTCAGTAATGTAGTTGAGGAGTGTGTGTGTGTTCAGTAATGTAGTTGAGGAGTGTGTGTGTTCAGTAATGTAGTTGAGGAGTGTGTGTGTGTGTTCAGTAATGTAGTTGAGGTGTGTGTTCAGTAATGTAGTTGAGGAGTGTGTGTGTTCAGTAATGTAGTTGAGGAGTGTGTGTGTGTGTTCAGTAATGTAGTTGAGGAGTGTGTGTGTGTGTGTTCAGTAATGTAGTTGAGGAGTGTGTGTTTGTGTTCAGTAATGTAGTTGAGGAGTGTGTGTGTGTGTGTTCAGTAATGTAGTTGAGGTGTGTGTGTGTTCAGTAATGTAGTTGAGGAGTGTGTGTGTTCAGTAATGTAGTTGAGGAGTGTGTGTGTGTGTTCAGTAATGTAGTTGAGGAGTGTGTGTGTGTGTTCAGTAATGTAGTTGAGGTGTGTGTGTGTTCAGTAATGTAGTTGAGGAGTGTGTGTGTGTTCAGTAATGTAGTTGAGGTGTGTGTGTTCAGTAATGTAGTTGAGGTGTGTGTGTGTTCAGTAATGTAGTTGAGGTGTGTGTGTGTGTTCAGTAATGTAGTTGAGGAGTGTGTGTTCAGTAATGTAGTTGAGGAGTGTGTGTGTGTGTTCAGTAATGTAGTTGAGGAGTGTGTGTGTGTGTTCAGTAATGTAGTTGAGGAGTGTGTGTGTTCAGTAATGTAGTTGAGGAGTGTGTGTGTTCAGTAATGTAGTTGAGGAGTGTGTGTGTGTTCAGTAATGTAGTTGAGGAGTGTGTGTGTTCAGTAATGTAGTTGAGGAGTGTGTGTGTGTGTTCAGTAATGTAGTTGAGGAGTGTGTGTTCAGTAATGTAGTTGAGGTGTGTGTGTGTTCAGTAATGTAGTTGAGGAGTGTGTGTGTTCAGTAATGTAGTTGAGGTGTGTGTGTGTGTTCAGTAATGTAGTTGAGGAGTGTGTGTGTGTGTTCAGTAATGTAGTTGAGGAGTGTGTGTGTTCAGTAATGTAGTTGAGGAGTGTGTGTGTGTGTTCAGTAATGTAGTTGAGGAGTGTGTGTGTGTTCAGTAATGTAGTTGAGGAGTGTGTGTGTGTTCAGTAATGTAGTTGAGGAGTGTGTGTGTGTGTTCAGTAATGTAGTTGAGGAGTGTGTGTTCAGTAATGTAGTTGAGGAGTGTGTGTGTGTGTTCAGTAATGTAGTTGAGGAGTGTGTGTGTGTGTTCAGTAATGTAGTTGAGGAGTGTGTGTGTGTTCAGTAATGTAGTTGAGGAGTGTGTGTGTGTTCAGTAATGTAGTTGAGGAGTGTGTGTGTGTGTTCAGTAATGTAGTTGAGGAGTGTGTGTGTGTTCAGTAATGTAGTTGAGGAGTGTGTGTGTGTTCAGTAATGTAGTTGAGGAGTGTGTGTGTGTGTTCAGTAATGTAGTTGAGGAGTGTGTGTGTGTTCAGTAATGTAGTTGAGGAGTGTGTGTGTGTGTTCAGTAATGTAGTTGAGGTGTGTGTGTGTGTTCAGTAATGTAGTTGAGGAGTGTGTGTGTTCAGTAATGTAGTTGAGGAGTGTGTGTGTGTTCAGTAATGTAGTTGAGGAGTGTGTGTGTTCAGTAATGTAGTTGAGGAGTGTGTGTGTGTGTTCAGTAATGTAGTTGAGGAGTGTGTGTGTGTGTTCAGTAATGTAGTTGAGGAGTGTGTGTGTGTGTTCAGTAATGTAGTTGAGGAGTGTGTGTGTGTTCAGTAATGTAGTTGAGGAGTGTGTGTGTGTGTTCAGTAATGTAGTTGAGGAGTGTGTGTGTGTTCAGTAATGTAGTTGAGGAGTGTGTGTGTGTTCAGTAATGTAGTTGAGGAGTGTGTGTGTTCAGTAATGTAGTTGAGGAGTGTGTGTGTGTGTTCAGTAATGTAGTTGAGGAGTGTGTGTGT
>NC_080730.1:21277319-21284819 GCF_019097595.1 Hemibagrus wyckioides
TGTGTGTGTGTGTGTGTGTGTTTGTAGGTGTGTGTGTGTGTGTGTCAGAGAGAGAGCACATTTACCACAAGTTTGTTGGTGATTTTGGCCGAGACGAAGCCGAAGGCGAGGATGTAGAGACAGGGGTGTTTCTCAAACAGCTGGACGGCGGATTTTTTATAGATCATCATAGCGAGCAATATAACAGAGCCGATGTGCAGGACTGGAGATAACACACTGGTGCCCTGGCCAAGGACACACACACACACACACACACGAGTATATGCAGTAATAATAAAATAAATAAATAAATATACATACACATCTCAGTGTGTGTGTGTGTGTGTGTGTGTGTGTGAGAGAGACTCACTGCGATGGTGGACCCATTTTTTCCGACTCCTCCTGTGAAAATGACTCTAAAATAATTAGTGCAGCAAATCACGGCACCAACAAATGTACACAGCGCTGGGATAATCTTCATCTGGATGTTTAATACTGGGATCTGGCAACACACACACACACACACACACGTCCTTGTTACCCCGCACTACGCTCCGATTAGTGAGGTTACACAAAATACACCTTTGCCACAAAATCACTCCATTCAATACAGATGTTAATTAGAACTCACGGCATTAGTCTGTTTACGATTAAACACACAGCATCAACAACGATTGGTTTCAGCACTTCATCAGGAATTAGTTCTCATTCATTATTCATCATTATTAAAGATCAATTGTGAAGATTGTGAATTACCAGAGCCTGCCAGAAAGCAGATCCGCCCACTGCAGCCAGCAAATACATCACCATAATGAAGATCTGCACCTCAGTCACATCAATGCTGACACACACACACACACACACAGGAAGAGGTGGTGAGGTAGAGAGGGAAGGAAGGAGGGAGGAACAGTGTGAAAAACAGAAAGAGACAGATGGAAGAGAGCAGCGTTAGTGACGGCACTAAACTCTGGACACAGTTTTGTGGGCAGGATTAAGCAGGAAGCCGATTGGTTTATTCCTGGTGTTAGAGCAGCTGTGATTGGCTGATCGGTGCTGGATTTTTACCATTATGCTCCAGAATTTCGGGCCTACGATGGAGGTGAAAATGTGCAGCAGAGCCAAAGACAGCTGCAGCTCTGTACTGTCAAATCTATACAGTGTTACACAGAGGGACATATCACAGTTCTGCCCACTACTGACCAACAGAACAACACTCACAGAGTTAACATTATACCCACTGTGCTGTGGTGAAATGGTCCGTTATACAGCGCTTTCTTTCATGGACTTACCCAGAACCAGGAAACACACTACACAACAATAACACACACACACAGGTTTCTGACAGTAACAGTTGTGGAAGCTGCTGCTCCTCACCTCGTGTTTACAGTGAGCTTGAGGTGAGAAGGCAAGTCTGAGAGAGTACACTACAGACAATCCCAGGTTCCTGTGGTCCAGTTCACCCAAAAAAAAGGTGTCCGAGTGTGTGTGTGTTCAGTAATGTAGTTGAGGAGTGTGTGTGTGTTCAGTAATGTAGTTGAGGAGTGTGTGTGTGTGTGTTCAGTAATGTAGTTGAGGAGTGTGTGTGTTCAGTAATGTAGTTGAGGAGTGTGTGTGTGTGTGTGTTCAGTAATGTAGTTGAGGTGTGTGTGTGTTCAGTAATGTAGTTGAGGAGTGTGTGTGTGTGTGTTCAGTAATGTAGTTGAGGAGTGTGTGTGTGTGTGTTCAGTAATGTAGTTGAGGAGTGTGTGTGTGTGTGTTCAGTAATGTAGTTGAGGAGTGTGTGTGTGTGTGTGTGTTCAGTAATGTAGTTGAGGTGTGTGTGTGTGTTCAGTAATGTAGTTGAGGTGTGTGTGTGTGTTCAGTAATGTAGTTGAGGTGTGTGTGTGTGTTCAGTAATGTAGTTGAGGAGTGTGTGTGTGTGTTCAGTAATGTAGTTGAGGTGTGTGTGTGTGTGTGTTCAGTAATGTAGTTGAGGTGTGTGTGTGTGTGTGTGTTCAGTAATGTAGTTGAGGTGTGTGTGTGTTCAGTAATGTAGTTGAGGAGTGTGTGTGTGTGTGTGTTCAGTAATGTAGTTGAGGAGTGTGTGTGTGTGTGTTCAGTAATGTAGTTGAGGAGTGTGTGTGTGTGTGTTCAGTAATGTAGTTGAGGTGTGTGTGTGTGTTCAGTAATGTAGTTGAGGAGTGTGTGTGTGTTCAGTAATGTAGTTGAGGTGTGTGTGTGTGTTCAGTAATGTAGTTGAGGAGTGTGTGTGTGTGTTCAGTAATGTAGTTGAGGTGTGTGTGTGTGTGTGTTCAGTAATGTAGTTGAGGTGTGTGTGTGTGTGTGTTCAGTAATGTAGTTGAGGAGTGTGTGTGTGTGTGTTCAGTAATGTAGTTGAGGAGTGTGTGTGTGTGTGTTCAGTAATGTAGTTGAGGAGTGTGTGTGTGTTCAGTAATGTAGTTGAGGTGTGTGTGTGTTCAGTAATGTAGTTGAGGAGTGTGTGTGTGTGTGTTCAGTAATGTAGTTGAGGAGTGTGTGTGTGTTCAGTAATGTAGTTGAGGAGTGTGTGTGTTCAGTAATGTAGTTGAGGAGTGTGTGTGTGTTCAGTAATGTAGTTGAGGAGTGTGTGTGTGTTCAGTAATGTAGTTGAGTGTGTGTGTGTGTGTTCAGTAATGTAGTTGAGGAGTGTGTGTGTGTTCAGTAATGTAGTTGAGGAGTGTGTGTGTGTTCAGTAATGTAGTTGAGGAGTGTGTGTGTGTTCAGTAATGTAGTTGAGGAGTGTGTGTGTGTTCAGTAATGTAGTTGAGTGTGTGTGTGTGTTCAGTAATGTAGTTGAGGAGTGTGTGTGTGTTCAGTAATGTAGTTGAGTGTGTGTGTGTGTTCAGTAATGTAGTTGAGGAGTGTGTGTGTTCAGTAATGTAGTTGAGGTGTGTGTGTGTGTTCAGTAATGTAGTTGAGGTGTGTGTGTGTGTTCAGTAATGTAGTTGAGGTGTGTGTGTGTGTGTTCAGTAATGTAGTTGAGGAGTGTGTGTGTGTTCAGTAATGTAGTTGAGTGTGTGTGTGTTCAGTAATGTAGTTGAGGAGTGTGTGTGTGTGTTCAGTAATGTAGTTGAGGAGTGTGTGTGTGTTCAGTAATGTAGTTGAGTGTGTGTGTGTGTGTTCAGTAATGTAGTTGAGGAGTGTGTGTGTGTTCAGTAATGTAGTTGAGTGTGTGTGTGTTCAGTAATGTAGTTGAGTGTGTGTGTGTGTGTTCAGTAATGTAGTTGAGGTGTGTGTGTGTTCAGTAATGTAGTTGAGGAGTGTGTGTGTGTTCAGTAATGTAGTTGAGGAGTGTGTGTGTGTTCAGTAATGTAGTTGAGGAGTGTGTGTGTGTTCAGTAATGTAGTTGAGGAGTGTGTGTGTGTGTGTTCAGTAATGTAGTTGAGGTGTGTGTGTGTGTTCAGTAATGTAGTTGAGGAGTGTGTGTGTGTGTGTTCAGTAATGTAGTTGAGGTGTGTGTGTGTGTGTGTTCAGTAATGTAGTTGAGTGTGTGTGTGTGTGTGTTCAGTAATGTAGTTGAGGAGTGTGTGTGTGTTCAGTAATGTAGTTGAGGAGTGTGTGTGTGTGTTCAGTAATGTAGTTGAGGAGTGTGTGTGTGTTCAGTAATGTAGTTGAGGAGTGTGTGTGTGTGTTCAGTAATGTAGTTGAGGAGTGTGTGTGTGTGTGTTCAGTAATGTAGTTGAGGAGTGTGTGTGTGTGTGTTCAGTAATGTAGTTGAGGAGTGTGTGTGTGTGTGTTCAGTAATGTAGTTGAGGTGTGTGTGTGTGTTCAGTAATGTAGTTGAGGAGTGTGTGTGTGTGTGTGTTCAGTAATGTAGTTGAGGTGTGTGTGTGTGTTCAGTAATGTAGTTGAGGTGTGTGTGTGTGTTCAGTAATGTAGTTGAGGAGTGTGTGTGTGTGTTCAGTAATGTAGTTGAGGAGTGTGTGTGTGTTCAGTAATGTAGTTGAGGAGTGTGTGTGTGTGTTCAGTAATGTAGTTGAGGAGTGTGTGTGTGTGTTCAGTAATGTAGTTGAGGAGTGTGTGTGTGTGTTCAGTAATGTAGTTGAGGTGTGTGTGTGTGTTCAGTAATGTAGTTGAGTGTGTGTGTGTGTGTTCAGTAATGTAGTTGAGTGTGTGTGTGTGTGTTCAGTAATGTAGTTGAGTGTGTGTGTGTGTGTTCAGTAATGTAGTTGAGGTGTGTGTGTGTGTGTTCAGTAATGTAGTTGAGTGTGTGTGTGTGTGTTCAGTAATGTAGTTGAGTGTGTGTGTGTGTGTTCAGTAATGTAGTTGAGGAGTGTGTGTGTGTTCAGTAATGTAGTTGAGTGTGTGTGTGTGTGTTCAGTAATGTAGTTGAGTGTGTGTGTGTGTGTTCAGTAATGTAGTTGAGTGTGTGTGTGTTCAGTAATGTAGTTGAGGAGTGTGTGTGTGTTCAGTAATGTAGTTGAGGAGTGTGTGTGTGTTCAGTAATGTAGTTGAGTGTGTGTGTGTGTGTTCAGTAATGTAGTTGAGGAGTGTGTGTGTGTTCAGTAATGTAGTTGAGGTGTGTGTGTGTGTGTTCAGTAATGTAGTTGAGGAGTGTGTGTGTGTGTTCAGTAATGTAGTTGAGGAGTGTGTGTGTGTGTGTTCAGTAATGTAGTTGAGGAGTGTGTGTGTGTGTTCAGTAATGTAGTTGAGGTGTGTGTGTGTGTGTTCAGTAATGTAGTTGAGGAGTGTGTGTGTGTTCAGTAATGTAGTTGAGGAGTGTGTGTGTGTGTGTGTTCAGTAATGTAGTTGAGGAGTGTGTGTGTGTTCAGTAATGTAGTTGAGGAGTGTGTGTGTGTGTTCAGTAATGTAGTTGAGTGTGTGTGTGTGTGTTCAGTAATGTAGTTGAGGTGTGTGTGTGTGTTCAGTAATGTAGTTGAGGTGTGTGTGTGTGTGTTCAGTAATGTAGTTGAGGTGTGTGTGTGTGTTCAGTAATGTAGTTGAGGAGTGTGTGTGTGTTCAGTAATGTAGTTGAGGTGTGTGTGTGTGTGTTCAGTAATGTAGTTGAGGAGTGTGTGTGTGTTCAGTAATGTAGTTGAGGAGTGTGTGTGTGTTCAGTAATGTAGTTGAGGAGTGTGTGTGTGTGTGTTCAGTAATGTAGTTGAGGTGTGTGTGTGTGTTCAGTAATGTAGTTGAGGAGTGTGTGTGTGTGTTCAGTAATGTAGTTGAGGTGTGTGTGTGTGTGTTCAGTAATGTAGTTGAGGAGTGTGTGTGTGTTCAGTAATGTAGTTGAGGAGTGTGTGTGTGTGTTCAGTAATGTAGTTGAGGAGTGTGTGTGTGTTCAGTAATGTAGTTGAGGTGTGTGTGTGTGTGTGTTCAGTAATGTAGTTGAGGTGTGTGTGTGTGTTCAGTAATGTAGTTGAGGAGTGTGTGTGTGTTCAGTAATGTAGTTGAGGAGTGTGTGTGTGTGTTCAGTAATGTAGTTGAGGTGTGTGTGTGTGTTCAGTAATGTAGTTGAGGTGTGTGTGTGTGTGTTCAGTAATGTAGTTGAGGTGTGTGTGTGTGTTCAGTAATGTAGTTGAGGTGTGTGTGTGTGTTCAGTAATGTAGTTGAGGAGTGTGTGTGTGTTCAGTAATGTAGTTGAGGAGAGTGTGTGTGTTCAGTAATGTAGTTGAGGAGTGTGTGTGTGTGTTCAGTAATGTAGTTGAGGTGTGTGTGTGTGTTCAGTAATGTAGTTGAGGTGTGTGTGTGTGTGTTCAGTAATGTAGTTGAGGTGTGTGTGTGTGTGTTCAGTAATGTAGTTGAGGAGTGTGTGTGTGTGTTCAGTAATGTAGTTGAGGAGTGTGTGTGTGTGTTCAGTAATGTAGTTGAGGAGTGTGTGTGTGTTCAGTAATGTAGTTGAGGTGTGTGTGTGTTCAGTAATGTAGTTGAGGTGTGTGTGTGTGTTCAGTAATGTAGTTGAGGAGTGTGTGTGTGTTCAGTAATGTAGTTGAGGAGTGTGTGTGTGTGTTCAGTAATGTAGTTGAGGTGTGTGTGTGTTCAGTAATGTAGTTGAGGAGTGTGTGTGTTCAGTAATGTAGTTGAGGAGTGTGTGTGTGTTCAGTAATGTAGTTGAGGTGTGTGTGTGTGTGTTCAGTAATGTAGTTGAGGTGTGTGTGTGTGTTCAGTAATGTAGTTGAGGTGTGTGTGTGTGTTCAGTAATGTAGTTGAGGTGTGTGTGTGTGTTCAGTAATGTAGTTGAGGTGTGTGTGTGTGTTCAGTAATGTAGTTGAGGTGTGTGTGTGTGTGTTCAGTAATGTAGTTGAGGTGTGTGTGTGTGTGTTCAGTAATGTAGTTGAGGTGTGTGTGTGTGTGTGTTCAGTAATGTAGTTGAGGTGTGTGTGTGTGTGTGTTCAGTAATGTAGTTGAGGTGTGTGTGTGTGTGTTCAGTAATGTAGTTGAGGTGTGTGTGTGTGTGTGTTCAGTAATGTAGTTGAGGTGTGTGTGTGTGTTCAGTAATGTAGTTGAGGAGTGTGTGTGTGTTCAGTAATGTAGTTGAGGAGTGTGTGTGTGTGTGTGTTCAGTAATGTAGTTGAGGTGTGTGTGTGTGTTCAGTAATGTAGTTGAGGAGTGTGTGTGTGTGTTCAGTAATGTAGTTGAGGAGTGTGTGTGTGTTCAGTAATGTAGTTGAGGTGTGTGTGTGTGTGTTCAGTAATGTAGTTGAGGTGTGTGTGTGTGTTCAGTAATGTAGTTGAGGTGTGTGTGTGTGTGTTCAGTAATGTAGTTGAGGTGTGTGTGTGTGTTCAGTAATGTAGTTGAGGAGTGTGTGTGTGTTCAGTAATGTAGTTGAGGTGTGTGTGTGTGTGTTCAGTAATGTAGTTGAGGAGTGTGTGTGTGTTCAGTAATGTAGTTGAGTGTGTGTGTTCAGTAATGTAGTTGAGGTGTGTGTGTGTTCAGTAATGTAGTTGAGGAGAGTGTGTGTGTTCAGTAATGTAGTTGAGGAGTGTGTGTGTGTGTTCAGTAATGTAGTTGAGGTGTGTGTGTGTGTTCAGTAATGTAGTTGAGGTGTGTGTGTGTGTTCAGTAATGTAGTTGAGGTGTGTGTGTGTGTGTTCAGTAATGTAGTTGAGGAGTGTGTGTGTGTGTTCAGTAATGTAGTTGAGGAGTGTGTGTGTGTGTTCAGTAATGTAGTTGAGGAGTGTGTGTGTGTTCAGTAATGTAGTTGAGGTGTGTGTGTGTGTGTTCAGTAATGTAGTTGAGGAGTGTGTGTGTTCAGTAATGTAGTTGAGGAGTGTGTGTGTGTTCAGTAATGTAGTTGAGGTGTGTGTGTGTGTGTTCAGTAATGTAGTTGAGGTGTGTGTGTGTGTTCAGTAATGTAGTTGAGGTGTGTGTGTGTGTTCAGTAATGTAGTTGAGGTGTGTGTGTGTGTTCAGTAATGTAGTTGAGGTGTGTGTGTGTGTTCAGTAATGTAGTTGAGGAGTGTGTGTGTGTGTTCAGTAATGTAGTTGAGGTGTGTGTGTGTGTGTTCAGTAATGTAGTTGAGGTGTGTGTGTGTGTGTGTTCAGTAATGTAGTTGAGGAGTGTG
>NC_080730.1:21292319-21307319 GCF_019097595.1 Hemibagrus wyckioides
TACATAACAAACCGGGCCGGTGATGGACAGAGACGGACAGTGAGTATTTATCACACACTGAGTCTTTAATCTCTAGGCAGTCTGTACATTACAGTAAGATACAGTGTAAGATAAGTGTTTAAGCTCTCTCACACACTCACACACACACACACACACACACACACACACACACACACACACTGGCCTGTGTACTCTACCGTTTCTACGTCTTTTAATAGAACATGTTGAAGATATGTACATGGTAAAATACAGTATTTTCTTTAGAGGTGTGTGTGTGTGTGTGTGTGCACAGTCTGTAAAAAAACACATGACAGATATGGACTAAAATCCCAGAGATACTAAGATATTTACTTAACACACCTCCACAGGGAAAACTAATCCCGAGGTCTTCAGCCTCCATATTGAACACAGTAGGTGTTAACACTAGTAAACTTCACTGTGTGTGTGTGTGTGCTGTAGATGTTGTTTAGATGTTAATAAAAGAAGGTTCACATCACATTTTCCTCACAGAGCAGGTTCAGTTCACTTCTACACCACTTACCCAGAGTCATTCAGAGCTTTGACTCACAGAGTCACAGATTTGCTCAGTCACAGATCCACTCACAGAGTCACAGATTTGCTATGACTTAACGAGTCACAGATTCGCTCTGTCTCAGAGTCACAGATTTGCTCTGACTCACAGATTCACTCTGACTCACAGAGTCACAGATTCATGATGTGCATCACACATCTCTCTAAATCATCACACACACACACACACACACACACACACACACATATTCAGGGCTTCACTGTTTTAGGTGGAGTGCGCTTGGCTCCAAAGTTAGTGCGCTCGACCACGGCTGTGTCTCACACCACTAATCACTACCTGCACTTCGCAAACAAAGTAGGGCTTATTTGACTGACTCGCTTCAGTGTGTTTCTGGGTGTGTATGTTTGTGTGTTTTTGTCTGGGTGTGTGTGTTAGTATGTTTGTGGTTTTGTTAGCTTACAGATAGAAAGCATGTGGGATTATTTCATCTTTACAAAAAAATCATAAGGTGTGTGTGTGTTGTCTATGAACTTATGTGTGATGCTGTTAGTTTCATAAGTGATTCTTTAAAACAGGAAGTGTTTCCAGTAACTGGAGATGTCCTCACAATGTTCTCCTTCACAGTCAATGCAAATGATTGTGTGTGTGTTTGTGTGTGTTTGTGTGCACGCAGACTCTCATTTTTCTTTTGAATTTTTTTAATGTAAATTTTAGAATTTGATGAGTATGCTGTGTATTATCTTAGTATTATTATCATCTAAATATCTCCCAGGAACATGAATGTCACGTAACGATGTTTAACATAATGCAGAAATGACATTCTGTCCTTTGAGGAGACAGCCACTGATTTTAAAACCCAGAAATGTCGGAAGGTTTTGTTTAAAATTTGCATCCCTGGTATAGCAGTGCGTTTGCTCTGGGTGTGGGCATTGTCTCCCAGTTTACACTGCAGTACTCTCTCATAGTTCTGCCCCTGCTGCTGCATGGACCGGGCTTCAGAATCACTTTGAATCAGAATCACATGCACAGGCTTCTGAATGAAACCACAGAAAAGTGTTGAACCTATTGGCAGGAGATCAGAAGTTTGATGGCCACAGAATCCATAAGTCCAGTAAAACAGAAATGTCCATCCTGTCTAGGCCGTGCTCTCACCCATCAGTCATGGTGACCCCACACAGTAATGGGCATGGGTGAGCTCATGTATGTGGAAGAAGTTTGAGAGTGGGCTGGTGGTGGTGGTGGTGTGTGTGTAGGGGGATGTGGTAGCTTAGATGTTGGACTACTGAGCGGAAGCTTGTGAGTTTGAATCCCAGGTTTTACCAAACTGCTACTGCTGGGCCCCTGAACAAGGCCCTTAACCCTCAGCTGTATAGAATGGGGGATGGAGGGTGTCTGCAAAAAAGCCAGAAATCTAAATGAGGCAGAGAGAATGTGTGTAGTCTACACTGTGTGATAAGTTGTGAGTCTGTGTGTGTTTTAGGTAGACATGGCGATGCGAGGCCACACCTCTGGGTCATTAATGAGTAATCATACTAAGGAGAGAGTGACCATGGCCAAGGTGACTCTGGAGAACTTCTACAGCACACTGATCACACAGCATGAGGAGAGAGAGATGAGGTAGACACACACACACACACACACACAAGAGTATGTGTGTTTTCTTCACCAACTCAGTTAATAATAAAGTGAGTTTTTGCTTCTGATTAACTTTCATAATGGCATACTTTCTCCAGATTGACAAAGAAGGTGTGTGTGTGTGTGTGTATATGTGTGTGAGTGTGTTTACTGCATATACCATACCTTTCAGGGTGTTCTGGGTCTTTTGTTTTTTGTTGAAGACGCATGTTGAATCACAGACTCATTATGAATTACAAACACATGATTCATCACTAACTGATTCACTGACTGTGAATTTGATTCATTGACACTGAGTCACCGACTCTTTGTGTCTGAATCAGATGCTTTTCCAGTTATTGTGTGTATGTTTGAGGCCGTGTGAATTTTGGTTGATTTCCATATTTCTCTCTTCAGGCAGCAGAAACTGGAGAAAGTAATGGATGAGGAGGGACTTCCTGATGAAGAGGTGTGAATGTGTCCTGTGTCTCTCTCCTTATTGTGTTATAAGGGCTGCCCACTTTTTCACACTCTATTGACCATTATGGCTAATGCTAGGCAAACGGTATAAACACTGTATAAAGAGCAGGCTGTGGTGCAGGTGTACAAGGTGTGTAGCATCAGAGTAAGATGTAGTGCAGTGAGACTCATTCACTGTGCTGTAGTTAGATGCAGTGGGGTGTATTCCATGATAGAGACTTAAAGCACTTTTGTATGTCGCTCTGGATAAGAGCGTCTGCCAAATGCCAGAAATGTAAATGTAGTTTGGTGCATTTAGGTGTAGTTTGGTGCAGTGTGGTACAGGTTGGTGCAGTGTGGTGCAGTGTGGTGCAGTGTGGTGTAATGTGGTGTAGTTTGGTACAGTATGGTGCAGTGTGGCGCAGTAGGGGTGTGGTTTGTTTTAATGTGGCGCAGTAGGGGTGTGGTGTGGTTTGGTTTAATGTGGCGCAGTAGGGGTGTGGTTTGGTTTAATGTGGCGCAGTAGGGGTGTGGTGTGGTTTAATGTGGCGCAGTAGGGGTGTGGTGTGGTTTAATGTGGCGCAGTAGGGGTGTGGTTTGTTTTAATGTGGCGCAGTAGGGGTGTGGTTTGGTTTAATGTGGCGCAGTAGGGGTGTGGTGTGGTTTAATGTGGCGCAGTAGGGGTGTGGTTTGTTTTAATGTGGCGCAGTAGGGGTGTGGTTTGGTTTAATGTGGCGCAGTAGGGGTGTGGTGTGGTTTGTTTTAATGTGGCGCAGTAGGGGTGTGGTGTGGTTTAATGTGGCGCAGTAGGGGTGTGGTGTGGTTTAATGTGGCGCAGTAGGGGTGTGGTTTGGTTTAATGTGGCGCAGTAGGGGTGTGGTTTGGTTTAATGTGGCGCAGTAGGGGTGTGGTGTGGTTTGTTTTAATGTGGCGCAGTAGGGGTGTGGTTTGGTTTAATGTGGCGCAGTAGGGGTGTGGTTTGTTTTAATGTGGCGCAGTAGGGGTGTGGTTTGTTTTAATGTGGCGCAGTAGGGGTGTGGTGTGGTTTAATGTGGCGCAGTTGGGGTCAGGGATGCCAAAATACTCAATATAATATTGAAGCGTTTGGTTCGACCTCCATGGTTTAATACGCATATGTGAACGGCGGTTCGTTTTTTCCTTAAAATAATAATAACCATGTGTTTATTACTCTCTGCACCGCCTGTTGGTGTTTGCCTGTACTGTTTGTCTACGTACTGAGACAGACACGCCTCCCCGCCAGTACATATCCAATCAGTGAGTGCTAAAGTTAGGGGCGGTGACCATGCATGCGATGCCGGTGTCAGATTTCACTCTAACCCTGGAGAGAGGTGAAGTGAGACAGAAACACGAGGAAGCAGTGCTGTCTTTAAATCTGTGGTGTGGGGACATTTCAGATTTGTTGTGGACCATGATGCCGATGAAACAAAAACGCTAAACAAAACATGAGTGTGTTTAAGCGCTGTTCCACACGAGTTACTGAGATGGAAATACTTCCAACATGACCACACATCTGCAGCTCCATCACCCAGAGATATCACTGTGTGGAAGCAGGAGGGCAGAGCAGGTAACACAGGAACCCAAAAAACCACAGTCCCCTATCTGATCCCTTCCAGCATTCAGACACAGCTGGTTCAGAGAGACACAAAAATAATTATAATATAATAATTGCTAAAGATCTGCAGCCGTTTTCTGTGATCGGTGATGTGGGCTTTCAGAAACTTATAAAAGTTCTCGAACCGCGTTACACTACCGACACGGACTTTTTTCCAGATCTCCACGAAAAAACGCAAAAAAATCTAAACCGAATCGGCTAAAGCACAAAGTCTTGCTCTAATAACAGATAGCTGGACCTCGGGGGTAACAGAGAGTTATCTCACCCTTACTGGTCATTACAGAGAGTTATCTCACCCTTACTGGTCATTAGAGAGAGTTATCTCACCCTTACTGGTCATTACAGAGAGTTATCTCACCCTTACTGGTCATTACAGAGAGCTATCTCACCCTTACTGGTCATTAGAGAGAGTTATCTCACCCTTACTGGTCATTACAGAGAGTTATCTCACCCTTACTGGTCATTACAGAGAGTTATCTCACCCTTACTGGTCATTACAGAGAGTTATCTCACCCTTACTGGTCATTACAGAGAGCTATCTCACCCTTACTGGTCATTAGAGAGAGTTATCTCACCCTTACTGGTCATTACAGAGAGTTATCTCACCCTTACTGGTCATTACAGAGAGTTATCTCACCCTTACTGGTCATTACAGAGAGTTATCTCACCCTTACTGGTCATTACAGAGTGTTATCTCACCCTTACTGGTCATTACAGAGAGTTATCTCACCCTTACTGGTCATTACAGAGAGTTATCTCACCCTTACTGGTCATTACAGAGAGTTATCTCACCCTTACTGGTCATTACAGAGAGTTATCTCACCCTTACTGGTCATTACAGAGAGTTATCTCACCCTTACTGGTCATTACAGAGCGGATTGGGAATGAAGAGCGCCGTCCAAACCCGTCTCCTGTTATAAAGTCATACAAGAGCTAATTTATATCTCACTATTTTCAGTACACTATGAATGTGTACAAGTTGATTTTTGCATTTAAGTAAAATAAAGAGAATTGCAACTAAAATCAGTTTTTTCTCCTTAATATCTTACTGTTCCTGTCACCTAAGCAAAGAATAATGGAAAAAATTTAATTAGCCAAGCCATCAGAACCGAACCGAAACCCGTGGGTAAAAAACCGCGGTACGTATTGAACCATGGGTTAACTGTATTGTTGCATCCCTAGTAGGGGTGTAGTGTGGTGTGGTTTGGTGTAATGTGGCGCAGTAGGGGTGTAGTGTGGTGTGGTGTAATGTGGCGCAGTAGGGGTGTAGTGTGGTGTGGTGTAATGTGGCGCAGTAGGGGTGTAGTGTGATGTGGTTTGGTGTAATGTGGCGCAGTAGGGGTGTAGTGTGATATGGTTTGGTGTAATGTGGCGCAGTAGGGGTGTAGTGTGGTGTGGTTTGGTGTAATGTGGCGCAGTAGGGGTGTAGTGTGGTGTGGTGTAATGTGGCGCAGTAGGGGTGTAGTGTGATGTGGTTTGGTGTAATGTGGCGCAGTAGGGGTGTAGTGTGATGTGGTTTGGTGTAATGTGGCGCAGTAGGGGTGTAGTGTGATGTGGTTTGGTGTAATGTGGCGCAGTAGGGGTGTAGTGTGATGTGGTTTGGTGTAATGTGGCGCAGTAGGGGTGTAGTGTGATGTGGTTTGGTGTAATGTGGCGCAGTAGGGGTGTAGTGTGATGTGGTGTGGTGTAATGTGGCGCAGTAGGGGTGTAGTGTGATGTGGTGTGGTGTAATGTGGCGCAGTAGGGGTGTAGTGTGATGTGGTTTGGTGTAATGTGGCGCAGTAGGGGTGTAGTGTGATGTGGTTTGGTGTAATGTGGCGCAGTAGGGGTGTAGTGTGATGTGGTTTGGTGTAATGTGGCGCAGTAGGGGTGTAGTGTGATGTGGTTTGGTGTAATGTGGCGCAGTAGGGGTGTAGTGTGATGTGGTTTGGTGTAATGTGGCGCAGTAGGGGTGTAGTGTGATGTGGTTTGGTGTAATGTGGCGCAGTAGGGGTGTAGTGTGATGTGGTTTGGTGTAATGTGGCGCAGTAGGGGTGTAGTGTGATGTGGTTTGGTGTAATGTGGCGCAGTAGGGGTGTAGTGTGATGTGGTTTGGTGTAATGTGGCGCAGTAGGGGTGTAGTGTGATGTGGTTTGGTGTAATGTGGCGCAGTAGGGGTGTAGTGTGATGTGGTTTGGTGTAATGTGGCGCAGTAGGGGTGTAGTGTGATGTGGTTTGGTGTAATGTGGCGCAGTAGGGGTGTAGTGTGATGTGGTTTGGTGTAATGTGGCGCAGTAGGGGTGTAGTGTGATGTGGTTTGGTGTAATGTGGCGCAGTAGGGGTGTAGTGTGATGTGGTTTGGTGTAATGTGGCGCAGTAGGGGTGTAGTGTGATGTGGTTTGGTGTAATGTGGCGCAGTAGGGGTGTAGTGTGATGTGGTTTGGTGTAATGTGGCGCAGTAGGGGTGTAGTGTGATGTGGTTTGGTGTAATGTGGCGCAGTAGGGGTGTAGTGTGATGTGGTTTGGTGTAATGTGGCGCAGTAGGGGTGTAGTGTGATGTGGTTTGGTGTAATGTGGCGCAGTAGGGGTGTAGTGTGATGTGGTTTGGTGTAATGTGGCGCAGTAGGGGTGTAGTGTGATGTGGTTTGGTGTAATGTGGCGCAGTAGGGGTGTAGTGTGATGTGGTTTGGTGTAATGTGGCGCAGTAGGGGTGTAGTGTGATGTGGTTTGGTGTAATGTGGCGCAGTAGGGGTGTAGTGTGATGTGGTTTGGTGTAATGTGGCGCAGTAGGGGTGTAGTGTGATGTGGTTTGGTGTAATGTGGCGCAGTAGGGGTGTAGTGTGATGTGGTTTGGTGTAATGTGGCGCAGTAGGGGTGTAGTGTGGTGTGGTGTAATGTGGCGCAGTAGGGGTGTAGTGTGGTGTGGTGTAATGTGGCGCAGTAGGGGTGTAGTGTGATGTGGTTTGGTGTAATGTGACGCAGTAGTGGTGTAGTGTGGCGCAGTCTGGTGTAATATGGCGCAGTATGGGGTGTAGTTTGGTGTAGTGTGGCGCAGTGGGGCGTGGTTTGGTGTGGTGGGGTGCAGTGGGGTATTCAGTCTGGTGTAGTTTGGTGTGGTGCAGTGAGGTATTCAGTGAGGTGTAGTTTGGCGCAGTGAGGTGTAGTTTGGCGCAGTGAGGTGTAGTTTAGCGCAGTGAGGTGTAGTTTGGCACAGTGAGGTATTCAGCGAGGTGTAGTTTGGCGCAGTGAGGTGTAGTTTGGCGCAGTGAGGTATTCAGTGAGGTGTAGTTTGGCACAGTGAGGTATTCAGTGAGGTGTAGTTTGGCGCAGTGAGGTATTCAGTGAGGTGTAGTTTGGCGCAGTGAGGTATTCAGCGAGGTGTAGTTTGGCACAGTGAGGTGTAGTTTAGCGCAGTGAGGTGTAGTTTGGCACAGTGAGGTATTCAGTGAGGTGTAGTTTGGCACAGTGAGGTATTCAGTGAGGTGTAGTTTGGCGCAGTGAGGTATTCAGTGAGGTGTAGTTTGGCGCAGTGAGGTATTCAGTGAGGTGTAGTTTGGCGCAGTGAGGTATTCAGCGAGGTGTAGTTTGGCACAGTGAGGTGTAGTTTAGCGCAGTGAGGTGTAGTTTGGCACAGTGAGGTATTCAGTGAGGTGTAGTTTGGCACAGTGAGGTATTCAGTGAGGTGTAGTTTGGCGCAGTGAGGTATTCAGTGAGGTGTAGTTTGGCGCAGTGAGGTATTCAGTGAGGTGTTGTGTGTTTTTTGTTCCCTGTAGAAGCGAGTGAGACGCTCTCAGCATGCGAAGAAGGAGACAGAGTTCCTGCGCTTGAAAAGGACAAGACTTGGCTTGGATGACTTTGAGTCCCTAAAAGTGATCGGACGCGGAGCATTTGGAGAGGTACAACACACTGTACACTGTACACAACACACTGTACACTGTACACAACACACTGTACACTGTACACAACACACTGTACACAACACACTGTACACTGTACACAACACACTGTACACAACACACTGTACACTGTACACAACACACTGTACACAACACACTGTACACTGTACACAACACACTGTACACAACACACTGTACACAACACACTGTACACTGTACACAACACACTGTACACAACACACTGTACACTGTACACAACACACTGTACACTGTACACAACACACTGTACACAACACACTGTACACTGTACACAACACACTGTACACTGTACACTGTACACAACACACTGTACACTGTACACAACACACTGTACACTGTACACACCACACTGTACACACCACACTGTACACAACACACTGTACACAACACACTGTACACTGTACACACCACACTGTACACACCACACTGTACACAACACACTGTACACAACACACTGTACACTGTACACACCACACTGTACACACCACACTGTACACAACACACTGTACACAACACACTGTACACTGTACACACCACACTGTACACACCACACTGTACACACCACACTGTACACTGTACACACCACACTGTACACACCACACTGTACACACCACACACCACACTGTACACACCACACTGTACACACCACACACCACACTGTACACACCACACTGTACACACCACACACCACACTGTACACACCACACTGTACACACCACACACCACACTGTACACACCACACTGTACACACCACACTGTACACAACACACTGTACACACCACACTGTACACACCACACTGTACACTGTACACACCACACTGTACACACCACACTGTACACAACACACTGTACACACCACACTGTACACACCACACTGTACACTGTACACACCACACTGTACACAACACACTGTACACAACACACTGTACACTGTACACACCACACTGTACACACCACACTGTACACACCACACTGTACACTGTACACACCACACTGTACACAACACACTGTACACTGTACACACCACACTGTACACAACACACTGTACACTGTACACACCACACTGTACACACCACACTGTACACACCACACTGTACACTGTACACACCACACTGTACACAACACACTGTACACTGTACACTGTACACTGTACACAACACACTGTACACACCACACTGTACACACCACACTGTACACAACACACTGTACACTGTACACACCACACTGTACACAACACACTGTACACACCACACTGTACACAACACACTGTACACTGTACACTGTACACAACACACTGTACACAACACACTGTACACAACACACTGTACACAACACACTGTACACTGTACACACCACACTGTACACAACACACTGTACACTGTACACACCACACTGTACACAACACACTGTACACAACACACTGTACACAACACACTGTACACACCACACTGTACACACCACACTGTACACAACACACTGTACACTGTACACACCACACTGTACACACCACACTGTACACACCACACTGTACACTGTACACACCACACTGTACACACCACACTGTACACACCACACACCACACTGTACACACCACACTGTACACACCACACTGTACACACCACACTGTACACTGTACACAACACACTGTACACTGTACACACCACACTGTACACAACACACTGTACACACCACACTGTACACACCACACACCACACTGTACACACCACACACCACACTGTACACACCACACTGTACACACCACACTGTACACTGTACACACCACACTGTACACACCACACTGTACACACCACACTGTACACTGTACACACCACACTGTACACACCACACTGTACACACCACACTGTACACTGTACACACCACACTGTACACACCACACTGTACACACCACACACCACACTGTACACAACACACTGTACACACCACACTGTACACACCACACTGTACACACCACACACCACACTGTACACAACACACTGTACACACCACACTGTACACACCACACTGTACACACCACACTGTACACTGTACACACCACACTGTACACACCACACTGTACACACCACACTGTACACTGTACACACCACACTGTACACACCACACTGTACACAACACACTGTACACTGTACACACCACACTGTACACAACACACTGTACACACCACACTGTACACACCACACTGTACACACCACACTGTACACTGTACACACCACACTGTACACACCACACTGTACACTGTACACACCACACACCACACTGTACACACCACACTGTACACTGTACACACCACACTGTACACACCACACTGTACACACCACACTGTACACTGTACACACCACACTGTACACACCACACTGTACACTGTACACACCACACACCACACTGTACACACCACACTGTACACTGTACACACCACACTGTACACATCACACTGTACACACCACACTGTACACACCACACTGTACACAACACACTGTACACACCACACTGCACACTGTACACACCACACTGTACACACTACACTGTACACACCACACTGCACACTGTACACAACACACTGTACACACCACACTGTACACACCACACTGCACACTGTACACACCACACTGTACACACCACACTGTACACACCACACTGCACACTGTACACAACACACTGTACACTGTACACACCACACTGTACACACTACACTGTACACACCACACTGCACACTGTACACAACACACTGTACACACCACACTGCACACTGTACACACCACACTGTACACACCACACTGTACACACTACACAACACACTGTACACACCACACTGTACACTGTACACACCACACTGTACACACCACACTGTACACACTACACAACACACTGTACACACCACACTGCACACTGTACACACCACACTGTACACACCACACTGTACACACTACACAACACACTGTACACACCACACTGTACACACCACACTGTACACACCACACTGTACATTTCAGAATTAATATGATGAGTTTGTGTGTTTTAGTCTCCAAACACACACTGTCTCATAACATCAGTGTTTATAGTGTGTGTGTGTTCTTCAGGTGCGTCTGGTGCAAAAGAAGGACACAGGTCATGTTTATGCCATGAAGATCCTGCGTAAAGCTGACATGTTGGAAAAAGAACAGGTGACAACACAAACACTAACAACCCCTCAGAGCGGAGTGACCCGTCTGTCTCACCTCTTCACACCTCTTCACACCTCTCTCTACCTCTCTCTCACTCACACTCTCTCTCTGTCTCTCTCTCTCTCTCTCTCTCTCTCTCTCTCTAGGTGGCTCATATCCGAGCAGAGAGAGATGTCCTGGTTCAGGCAGACAGTCTGTGGGTGGTGAAGATGTTCTACAGCTTCCAAGATAAACAGAATCTTTACCTGCTCATGGAGTTCCTGCCTGGAGGTGCTGCTACAGACACACACACACACATACATACACACACACACACACACACACACACACACATGTACATACACACACACGTGAATACAAGACTGACTTGTGACTGTGCCCCCTGTAGGTGACATGATGACACTGCTGATGAAGAAGGACACTCTGACGGAGGAGGAGACGCAGTTCTATGTGGCTGAAACCGTTCTAGCTATCGACTCCATCCACCAGCTGGGCTTCATCCACAGGGACATCAAACCTGATAACCTGCTGCTTGATTCAAAGGTCTCTCTCTCTCTCTCTCTCTTCCACACACACACACACACTGAAGAAGAGATTTCGTTAGGTCTCTTACACAAACATACACACATTCTCTCTCTCTCTCTCTCTCCCCACGCATCCTTCCTCTTCTGCTTTTTTCTTCCTCTCTTCTCTCTTTTTCTCTAAACACTGAGCTGCAGCAAGCTTTACGTGTGTGTGTGTTATAGGGTCATGTTAAACTCTCTGATTTCGGTCTGTGTACTGGACTGAAGAAAGCTCATCGTACAGAGTTCTACAGGAACCTCAGCCACAGCCTCAACACTGACTTCAGTGAGTGCAGCTCCGTTTCCCAGCATGCACTGCGGTTTGTTTCATCCTCTCACTGAACTGGGTGTGTGTGTGTGTTCTATTCACAGCCTCTCAGAACATGAACTCTAAGCGGAAAGCAGAAACGTGGAAACGCAACAGGAGGCAGCTGGTAATAAGACGTTAATAACACGTTCTTTCTCCTTCTCTCTTTCTGTGGGTCACTGTATATTAGATGTATGTGTGTGTGTGTGTGTGTGTTGTATCTCAGGCATTTTCCACAGTGGGAACCCCAGACTACATTGCTCCAGAGGTGTTCATGCAGACAGGCTACAACAAGCTCTGTGATTGGTGGAGTCTGGGTGTCATTATGTACGAGATGCTGATTGGTGAGTGACACTGTTCACTGCCCTTAGGGTCATTATTCATCACTCCATAAACTTAACCACAAGCACACCTGTCAATCTCCCGTGTGTGTGTGTGTCTCCAGGATATCCACCCTTCTGTTCGGAGACTCCTCAGGAGACGTATAAAAAGGTGATGAACTGGAAGGAGACACTGGTTTTCCCCCCTGAGGTGCCCATTTCCGACAGAGCCAAACATCTCATCCTCAGGTAACTCGGGTGTCCTCTGTCTGCCTGTGCTCCCTACCCCCTAACCCCTCCTTCCTACCTCCTAACCCCTCCTCCATACCCCTAACCCCTCCTCCATACCCCTAACCCCTCCTCCATACCCCCTAACCCCTCCTCCATAACCCCAGCCCCTCCTCCATAACCCCTAACCTCTCCTCCATAACCCCTAACCCCTCCTCCATACACCTTAACCCCTCCTCCATACACCCTAACCCCTCCTCCATACACCTTAACCCCTCCTCCATACACCTTAACCCCTCCTCCATACACCTTAACACCTTCTCCATACACCTTAACCCCTCCTCCATACACCTTAACCCCTCCTCCATACACCTTAACACCTTCTCCATACACCTTAACCCCTCCTCCATACACCCTAACCCCTCCGCCATACCTCCTAATCCCTCCTCCATAACCCCTAAACCTGTCTCCACACCCCCTGCTGGATATGGTGGTATCATGATCAGAAGCATGTTCCAAACTCACACTGCATATTTACTATACAGGCCCTGCACTGTGTGTGTGTGTGTGTGTGTGTGTGTGTGTGTGTGTGTGTGTGTGTGTGTGTGTACCTGCAGGTTCTGTTGTGAAGCAGATCATCGTATTGGAGCTACAGGCGTTGAGGAGATTAAGAGGAACCCATTCTTCGAGGGAGTTGATTACGATCACATCAGGTCACTGCATTAACACTCATCTTCATCTTCATCATGTTCTACTCTTTATGAAGTATTTATTGTGTGTGTGTGTGTGTGTGTGTGTGTGTGTGTGTGTGTGTGTAAAACAGAGAGAGACCAGCAGCAATCCCCATCGAAATCAAGAGCATTGACGACACATCAAACTTTGATGAGTTTCCTGAGTCGGACATCCTGCAGCCTGCAGCTGGTGAGACACACACACTAACCCTCACACACATACACACTGACCCACAAACTAACCCTCACACACATACACACTGACCCACAAACTAACCCTCACACACACACACACTGACCCACAAACTAACCCTCACACACACACACACTAACCCTCACACACACATACACACTGACCCACAAACTAACCCTCACACACACACACACACTAACCCTCACACACATACACACTGACCCACAAACTAACCCTCACACACACACACACACACACACTGACCCACAAACTAACCCTCACACACACACACTAACCCTCACACACACATACACACTGACCCACAAACTAACCCTCACACACACACACACATACACTAACCCTCACACACACACACACATACACACTGACCCACAAACTAACCCTCACACACACACACACTAACCCTCACACACACTAACCCTCACACACACACATACACACTGACCCACAAACTAACCCTCACACACACACACACACACTAACCCTCACACACACTAACCCTCACACACACATACACACTGACCCACAAACTAACCCTCACACACACACACACATACACACTGACCCACAAACTAACCCTCACACACACACACTAACCCTCACACACACACACTAACCCTCACACACACACATACACACTGACCCACAAACTAACCCTCACACACACACACACACTAACCCTCACACACACACACACATACACACTGACCCACAAACTAACCCTCACACACACACACACTAACCCTCACACACACACACACTAACCCTCACACACACACACATACACACTGACCCACAAACTAACCCTCACACTCACACACACACACTAACCCTCACACACACTAACCCTCACACACACACATACACACTGACCCACAAACTAACCCTCACACACACACACACACATATACACACTGACCCACAAACTAACCCTCACACGCACACATACACACTGACCCACAAACTAACCCTCACACACACACACACTAACCCTCACACACACACACACATACACACTGACCCACAAACTAACCCTCACACACACACACACACTAACCCTCACACACACACATACACACTGACCCACAAACTAACCCTCACACACACACACTAACCCTCACACACACACACACATACACACTGACCCACAAACTAACCCTCACACACACACTAACCCACACACACATACACACTGACCCACAAACTAACCCTCACACACACACACACGCACACTAACCCTCACACACACACACACACACACACACACACTAACCCTCACACACACACACACACACACAAACCCTCA
>NC_080730.1:21317319-21339819 GCF_019097595.1 Hemibagrus wyckioides
TGAGACTGAGACTCTGACACTGAGACTCTGACACTGACACTGAGACACTGATACTGACACTGAGACGCTGACACTGAGACACTGATACTGACACTGAGACACTGATACTGACACAGACACTGACACTGCGACACTGAGACACTGATACTGACACTGAGACACTGATACTGACACTGCGACACTGATACTGACACTGACACAGACACTGATACTGACACAGACACTGATACTGACACTGAGACACTGACAGACACTGATACTGACACAGACACTGACACTGAGACACTGATACTGAGACACTGATACTGACACAGACACTGACACTGACACAGACACTGAGACACTGAGACACTGAGACACAGACACTGATACTGACACAGACACTGACACTGAGACACTGACACTGAGACACTGATACTGACACAGATACTGACACTGAGACACTGATACTGACACTGAGACACTGATACTGACACTGATACTGACACTGAGACACTGATACTGACACTGAGACACTGATACTGACAGACACTGATACTGACACTGAGACACTGATACTGACACTGATACTGACACTGAGACACTGATACTGACACTGATACTGACACTGAGACACTGATACTGACACTGAGACACTGATACTGACACTGATACTGACAGACACTGATACTGACACTGAGACACTGATACTGACACTGATACTGACAGACACTGATACTGACACTGAGACACTGATACTGACACTGAGACACTGATACTGACACTGATACTGACACTGAGACACTGATACTGACACTGAGACACTGATACTGACACTGAGACACTGATAATGACACTGAGACACTGATACTGACACTGATACTGACACTGAGACACTGATACTGACACTGAGACACTGACACAGACACTGATACTGACACAGACACTGATACTGAGACACTGATACTGACACTGAGACACTGATACTGAGACACTGATACTGACACTGAGACACTGATACTGAGACACTGATACTGACACTGAGACACTGACACAGACACTGATACTGACACAGACACTGATACAGACACTGATACTGACACAGACACTGATACAGACACTGATACTGAGACACTGATACTGACACTGACACTGAGACACTGATACTGACACTGAGACACTGATACTGACACTGACACTGATACTGACACTGAGACTCTGACACTGAGACACTGACTTTAAAGATTAGTTGGATTGAAACTCACAAGATTTTTATCTCTCTCTCACACACACACACACACACACCGGCTGTAAGAGTGAGTCCACACACACACACACACACACACACACACACACACTGAAAATACACTCATTAGAAGTTGTAGATTTTATTGTTTAGATTATAATCTAATATCTATCCAAAATCAATCCATGTTCATGAAGATGAATTAATTATTTGAATAATACAGAAGGACACGCCCCCTAACACATCATCAGTAACCTTTTTAAGGAAACGTCTTTATTTGCCTCTGATGATCTTCAGCTCAGACGTGACTGTAGGAGACACCTGAGCACCCGGGAAGGGGCGTGGCTTTTCTCCTTCCAGGTGTGTTCAGCATTGTTGCTGCTTTTCTCTCCATTTCCTGCGTGTCTGTGTGCAGTGCTGCAGCCATTTCCTCCTTCGTCACGCTAACAAAGTGATGATCAGCAGCCACGCCCCCTGCACCCAACACCTACCACAAACAGGAAGTGATGAAAAAGGATGTGATAAAACAGGAAGTAAGCCATTCTCAGTATTGTGTGCACCCACAAATGATTATCTACTGCACACTTCATTTACTGTGTGTGTGTGTGTGTGTGTGTGGACTCACTCTTACAGCCGGTGTGTGTGTGTGTGTGTGTGGACTCACTCTTACAGCCGGTGTGTGTGTGTGTGGACTCACTCTTACAGCCGGTGTGTGTGTGTGTGGACTCACTCTTACAGCCTGTGTGTGTGTGTGTGTGTGTGTGGACTCACTCTTACAGCCGGTGTGTGTGTGTGTGGACTCACTCTTACAGCCGGTGTGTGTGTGTGTGTGGACTCACTCTTACAGCCGGTGTGTCTGTGTGTGTGTGTGTGTGTGTGTGTGGACTCACTCTTACAGCCGGTGTGTCTGTGTGTGTGTGTGGACTCACTCTTACAGCCGGTGTGTCTGTGTGTGTGTGTGTGTGTGTGTGTGGACTCACTCTTACAGCCGGTGTGTCTGTGTGTGTGTGTGGACTCACTCTTACAGCCGGTGTGTGTGTGTACTCACTCTTACAGCCGGTGTGTCTGTGTGTGTGTGTGTGTGTGTGTGGACTCACTCTTACAGCCGGTGTGTGTGTGTGTGTGTGTGTGTGTGTGTCTGTGTGTCTGTGTGTGTGTGTGGACTCACTCTTACAGCCGGTGTGTGTGTGTGTGTGTGTGTGTGGACTCACTCTTACAGCCGGTGTGTCTGTGTGTGTGTGGACTCACTCTTACAGCCTGTGTGTGTGTGTGTGTGTGGACTCACTCTTACAGCCGGTGTGTCTGTGTGTGTGTGTGTGTGTGTGTGTGTGTGTGTGTGTGTGTGTGTGGACTCACTCTTACAGCCGGTGTGTCTGTGTGTGTGTGTGTGTGTGTGTGTGTGTGTGTGTGGACTCACTCTTACAGCCGGTGTGTCTGTGTGTGTGTGTGTGTGGACTCACTCTTACAGCCGGTGTGTGTGTGTGTGTGTGTCTGTGTGTCTGTGTGTGTGTGTGGACTCACTCTTACAGCCGGTGTGTCTGTGTGTGTCTGTGTGTGTGTGGACTCACTCTTACAGCCGGTGTGTCTGTGTGTCTGTGTGTGTGTGTGGACTCACTCTTACATCCGGTGTGTGTCTGTGTGTCTGTGTGTGTGTGTGGACTCACTCTTACATCCGGTGTGTGTCTGTGTGTCTGTGTGTGTGTGTGGACTCACTCTTACATCCGGTGTGTGTCTGTGTGTCTGTGTGTGTGTGTGAACTCACTCTTACAGCCGGTGTGTGTGTGTGTGTGTGTGTGTGTGTGAACTCACTCTTACAGCCGGTGTGTGTGTGTGTGTGTGTGGACTCACTCTTACAGCCGGTGTGTGTGTGTGTGTGTGTGTGTGTGTGTGGACTCACTCTTACAGCCGGTGTGTCTGTGTGTGGACTCACTCTTACAGCCGGTGTGTGTGTGTGTGTGTGTGTGTGTGTGTGTGTGTGTGTGTGGACTCACTCTTACAGCCGGTGTGTCTGTGTGTGTGTGTGTGTGTGTGTGTGTGTGTGGACTCACTCTTACAGCCGGTGTGTGTGTGTGTGTGGACTCACTCTTACAGCCGGTGTGTCTGTGTGTGTGTGTGTGTGTGTGGACTCACTCTTACAGCCGGTGTGTCTGTGTGTGTGTGTGTGTGTGTGGACTCACTCTTACAGCCGGTGTGTCTGTGTGTGTGTGTGTGTGTGGACTCACTCTTACAGCCGGTGTGTCTGTGTGTGTGTGTGTGTGTGTGTGTGTGTGTGTGTGTGTGTGTGTGTGGACTCACTCTTACAGCCGGTGTGTGTGTGTGTGTGTGTGTGGACTCACTCTTACAGCCGGTGTGTCTGTGTGTGTGGACTCACTCTTACAGCCGGTGTGTCTGTGTGTCTGTGTGTGTGTGTGTGTGTGTGTGTGTGTGTGTGGACTCACTCTTACAGCCGGTGTGTGTGTGTGTGTGTGTGTGTGTGTGTGTGGACTCACTCTTACAGCCGGTGTGTGTGTGTGTGTGGACTCACTCTTACAGCCGGTGTGTCTGTGTGTGTCTGTGTGTGTGTGTGGACTCACTCTTACAGCCGGTGTGTGTGTGTGTGTGTGTGTGTGGACTCACTCTTACAGCCGGTGTGTGTGTGTGTGTGTGTGTGTGTGTGGACTCACTCTTACAGCCGGTGTGTGTGTGTGTGTGGACTCACTCTTACAGCCGGTGTGTCTGTGTGTGTCTGTGTGTGTGTGTGTGTGTGTGTGTGTGTGGACTCACTCTTACAGCCGGTGTGTGTGTGTGTGTGTGTGTGTGTGTGGACTCACTCTTACAGCCGGTGTGTGTGTGTGTGTGTGTGTGTGTGGACTCACTCTTACAGCCGGTGTGTGTGTGTGTGTGTGTGTGTGTGGACTCACTCTTACAGCCGGTGTGTGTGTGTGTGTGTGTGTGTGGACTCACTCTTACAGCCGGTGTGTCTGTGTGTCTGTGTGTGTGTGTGTGGACTCACTCTTACAGCCGGTGTGTGTGTGTGTGTGTGTGTGTGTGTGGACTCACTCTTACAGCCGGTGTGTGTGTGTGTGTGTGTGTGTGTGGACTCACTCTTACAGCCGGTGTGTGTCTGTGTGTGTGTGTGTGTCTGTGTGTGTGTGGACTCACTCTTACAGCCGGTGTGTGTGTGTGTGTGTGTGTGGACTCACTCTTACAGCCGGTGTGTGTGTGTGTGTGTGTGTGTGTGTGTGTGTGTGGACTCACTCTTACAGCCGGTGTGTGTGTGTGTGTGTGTGTGTGGACTCACTCTTACAGCCGGTGTGTGTGTGTGGACTCACTCTTACAGCCTGTGTGTGTGTGTGTGTGTGTGGACTCACTCTTACAGCCTGTGTGTGTGTGTGTGTGTGGACTCACTCTTACAGCCTGTGTGTGTGTGTGTGTGTGTGTGTGTGTGTGGACTCACTCTTACAGCCGGTGTGTGTGTGTGTGTGGACTCACTCTTACAGCCGGTGTGTGTGTGTGTGTGTGTGTGTGGACTCACTCTTACAGCCGGTGTGTGTGTGTGTGTGTGTGTGTGTGTGTGTGTGTGGACTCACTCTTACAGCCGGTGTGTGTGTGTGTGTGTGTGGACTCACTCTTACAGCCGGTGTGTGTGTGTGTGTGTGTGTGTGTGTGTGCGCGCGCGTGTGTGTGGACTCACTCTTACAGCCGGTGTGTGTGTGTGTGTGTGTGGACTCACTCTTACAGCCGGTGTGTGTGTGTGTGTGTGTGTGTGTGGACTCACTCTTACAGCCGGTGTGTGTGTGTGTGTGTGGACTCACTCTTACAGCCGGTGTGTGTGTGTGTGTGTGTGTGTGTGTGTGTGTGGACTCACTCTTACAGCCGGTGTGTGTGTGTGTGTGTGTGGACTCACTCTTACAGCCGGTGTGTGTGTGTGTGTGTGTGTGTGGACTCACTCTTACAGCCGGTGTGTCTGTGTGTGTGTGTGTGTGTGTGTGTGGACTCACTCTTACAGCCGGTGTGTCTGTGTGTGTCTGTGTGTCTGTGTGTGTCTGTGTGTGTGTGGACTCACTCTTACAGCCGGTGTGTGTGTGTGTGTGTGTGTGTGTGTGAACTCACTCTTACAGCCGGTGTGTGTGTGTGTGTGTGGACTCACTCTTACAGCCGGTGTGTGTGTGTGTGTGTGTGGACTCACTCTTACAGCCGGTGTGTGTGTGTGTGTGTGTGGACTCACTCTTACAGCCGGTGTGTGTGTGTGTGTGTGCGCGCGCGTGTGTGTGGACTCACTCTTACAGCCTGTGTGTGTGTGTGTGTGTGTGTGTGTGTGTGTGGACTCACTCTTACAGCCTGTGTGTGTGTGTGTGGACTCACTCTTACAGCCTGTGTGTGTGTGTGGACTCACTCTTACAGCCGGTGTGTGTGTGTGTGTGTGGACTCACTCTTACAGCCGGTGTGTGTGTGTGTGTGTGTGTGGACTCACTCTTACAGCCGGTGTGTGTGTGTGTGTGGACTCACTCTTACAGCCGGTGTGTGTGTCTGTGTCTGTGTGTGTGTGTGTGTGGACTCACTCTTACAGCCGGTGTGTGTGTGTGTGTGTGTGTCTGTGTGTGTGTGTGTGTGTGTGTGTGTGTGGACTCACTCTTACAGCCGGTGTGTGTGTGTCTGTGTGTGTGTGTGGACTCACTCTTACAGCCGGTGTGTGTGTGTGTGTGTGTGTGTGGACTCACACTTACAGCCTGTGTGTGTGTGTGTGTGTGGACTCACTCTTACAGCCGGTGTGTGTCTGTGTGTGTGTGTGTGTCTGTGTGTGTGTGGACTCACTCTTACAGCCGGTGTGTGTGTGTGTGTGGACTCACTCTTACAGCCGGTGTGTGTGTGTGTGTGTGTGTGTGGACTCACTCTTACAGCCGGTGTGTGTGTGTGTGTGTGTGTGTGTGTGTGTGTGTGTGTGTGGACTCACTCTTACAGCCGGTGTGTGTGTGTGTGTGTGTGTGTGTGTGGACTCACTCTTACAGCCTGTGTGTGTGTGTGTGTGTGTGGACTCACTCTTACAGCCTGTGTGTGTGTGTGTGTGTGTGGACTCACTCTTACAGCCGGTGTGTGTGTGTGTGTGTGTGTGTGTGGACTCACTCTTACAGCCGGTGTGTGTGTGTGTGTGTGTGTGGACTCACTCTTACAGCCGGTGTGTGTGTGTGTGTGTGTGTGTGTGTGTGTGGACTCACTCTTACAGCCTGTGTGTGTGTGTGTGTGTGTGGACTCACTCTTACAGCCGGTGTGTGTGTGTGTGTGTGTGTGTGTGTGTGTGTGTGTGCGCGCGCGTGTGTGTGGACTCACTCTTACAGCCGGTGTGTGTGTGTGTGTGTGTGTGTGTGTGGACTCACTCTTACAGCCGGTGTGTGTGTGTGTGTGTGTGTGTGTGTGTGTGTGTGTGTGGACTCACTCTTACAGCCGGTGTGTGTGTGTGTGTGTGTGGACTCACTCTTACAGCCGGTGTGTGTGTGTGTGTGTGTGTGTGTGGACTCACTCTTACAGCCGGTGTGTGTGTGTGTGTGTGTGTGGACTCACTCTTACAGCCGGTGTGTGTGTGTGTGTGTGTGTGTGTGTGTGTGTGTGGACTCACTCTTACAGCCGGTGTGTGTGTGTGTGTGTGTGGACTCACTCTTACAGCTGGTGTGTGTGTGTGTGTGTGTGTGTGTGTGTGTGGACTCACTCTTACAGCCGGTGTGTGTGTGTGTGTGTGTGTGGACTCACTCTTACAGCCGGTGTGTGTGTGTGTGTGTGTGGACTCACTCTTACAGCCGGTGTGTGTGTGTGTGTGTGTGTGTGGACTCACTCTTACAGCCGGTGTGTGTGTGTGTGTGTGTGGACTCACTCTTACAGCCGGTGTGTGTGTGTGTGTGTGTGTGTGGACTCACTCTTACAGCCGGTGTGTGTGTGTGTGTGTGCGCGCGCGTGTGTGTGGACTCACTCTTACAGCCTGTGTGTGTGTGTGTGTGTGTGTGTGTGTGTGGACTCACTCTTACAGCCTGTGTGTGTGTGTGTGGACTCACTCTTACAGCCTGTGTGTGTGTGTGGACTCACTCTTACAGCCGGTGTGTGTGTGTGTGTGTGGACTCACTCTTACAGCCGGTGTGTGTGTGTGTGTGTGGACTCACTCTTACAGCCGGTGTGTGTGTGTGTGTGGACTCACTCTTACAGCCGGTGTGTGTGTCTGTGTCTGTGTGTGTGTGTGTGTGGACTCACTCTTACAGCCGGTGTGTGTGTGTGTGTGTGTCTGTGTCTGTGTGTGTGTGTGTGTGTGTGTGTGTGGACTCACTCTTACAGCCGGTGTGTGTGTGTCTGTGTGTGTGTGTGGACTCACTCTTACAGCCGGTGTGTGTGTGTGTGTGTGTGGACTCACACTTACAGCCTGTGTGTGTGTGTGTGTGGACTCACTCTTACAGCCGGTGTGTGTGTGTGTGTGGACTCACTCTTACAGCCGGTGTGTGTGTGTATGTGTGTGTGTGTGGACTCACTCTTACAGCCTGTGTGTGTGTGTATGTGTGTGTGTGTGGACTCACTCTTACAGCCTGTGTGTGTGTGTATGTGTGTGTGTGGACTCACTCTTACAGCCTGTGTGTGTGTGTGTGTGGACTCACTCTTACAGCCGGTGTGTGTGTGTGTGTGGACTCACTCTTACAGCCTGTGTGTGTGTGTGTGTGTGTGTGTGTGTGTGGACTCACTCTTACAGCCGGTGTGTGTGTGTGTGTGTGTGTGTGTGGACTCACTCTTACAGCCTGTGTGTGTGTGTGTGTGTGTGTGGACTCACTCTTACAGCCGGTGTGTGTGTGTGTGTGTGTGTGTGTGTGTGTGTGTGTGTGTGTGCGCGTGTGTGTGTTCACCTCCTGGATGAGCAGTTCAGTTGCACTCACTGGGCCTTGTACTTCCTGAGTAGCGCATGCTGGGAAATGGATTTCACTGAAGAACGACAGAATGAAAAACATCACTCTGTTTATTATAACAATGTCTTTACACACACACACACACACACACAGCTGTCACAGCCGGTCGTACCTCTGTGTGTTGTTGTTGTTGTTTGTGTAGTGTGTGTAATTGTATCGTGTGTAACTGGAGTCTCGAGGTGACGTGTCACTGTCCTGCGCTCGGGTGTCACTGATCTGTAGTGGACGCTGACTCACAACCTGAGTGTGTGCAGCTCCTCCACACTGCAGTGAGAACGGGTCCACGTGGTTCCCGAACAGGCCTCCTGCACGCTACACATATACACACACACACACATGCATTATACACACATTAGACAGATGTCCCAATCTTCTTGTGTTTGTATCTTGTTGGTTTAAGACTCACTCTGTACATTTTTTTTATTTCCTGTCGGTTTGAGACTCACCCTGTAAATTGCCTCCTCAGCTGCCTCGTCCATCACCCTGTCCATCTCATCTTCATCCATCAGGTCTCCAGAAATGGCTCTCTGCAGCTTGGGAGCTGCCTCTTCCTCAATACTCCTCAACCCAGCCTGCATGGAGTGAGGGAGGTGTGTGATTTGGGACACGATCAGGGTGCAGTGATGTCATGCAGGGAGTGGGGTGAAGTGGAGTGGGGTTCGGTGGGGTGGAGTAGGGTGGAGTAGAGTGGGGTGGAGTAAAGTGGTGAGGTGGGGTGGGGTCTCACCTGAATCTCATTGGTGGTTTTTTTATTCTTGGTTGGTCTGTAGCCGTAATATTCCTCCTGTCGCTTCATAAACTTCCTGAAGTGCTCCTGGATCAGGAATGTAGCGTAGAACTTCCCTACTGTCACCTCATCATCTACACACACACACACACACACACACACATTGAGCTGTACGGTGTAGTTTAAGGTGTGGATTGTAGTGAGCAGGGGTCATACCTCCGATGGGTGGAATGACCTGGTCCAGCAGCTTCATGCTCGTCCTTTTCCAGATTTTCTTTATGATGGCTCGCAGCTCCTCATTGGCCTGCTGGAAATTTCCTGACCAGTCAGAACAAGAGATAGAGATCAGGCCACTCACATTATCTCACACCTATACTGCAGACTGTGTGTGTGTGTGTGTGTGTGTGTGTGTACCTTCAGTTTTGATCCGCAGTCCAGTCCGTACAAGAGCAAACAGTGTGGCATTAAAGGTCACAGTCCCGTCACTGTTTAACGGCATGTTCATGGAGATCAGCCTCTACACACACACACACACACACACACACACTTCACATCAAAACTATTATTACTATCATGTCAAAACTTTCTTATATACAACAGCAAAATGTTATCAACATAGCATAAATTATTAGAACAGTAAATACCATCAGGTGTGTGTGTGTGTGTGTGTGTGTGTGTCACCTTGCAGGCAACACGATGAGGGCAGAACTTGCCAAAGCCCAGTGGAGGCTGGATTCTCCTCAACAGAGTTACAACATCCAGGTGTTTAATTCGCCCCCTACAGAACACACACACACACTTGTTCATTTGTGTATAGTGTTTAGGGCAGAGGGTTCTGGCATTCTGGATGTAAGAAGGTGAGAGCTGATTGGTCAGAGACTCACGTGGCCTCAGGGTCATATTCTGCCCAGATTTTCTTGAATTCATCCAGATGATGCAAGCCGAGGATCGACCAATCACGTGTCAGATAATCAAAATTATCCATGATGACTGCCACAAACAGGTTAATGATCTAAAACCCCAAGAGGAACAGTCAGTCATCTGTCTCTGTGTGTGTGTGTGTGTGTGTGTGTGTGTGTGTGTGAGAGAGAGAGAGAGAGAGGTCACCAGGAAGGCACACAGCATGTAGAAGCTCATGAAGTAGAGGACGGCGAATCCTGAGCCACAGGTGAACTCCTCCCCCGGCAGGTAATCTGATTTGGGGTCACAGCGCTGACCATATAAACATCCTAACATCACTTCCTGCCACGCCTCACCTGTAGCACACCTGCACACACAGACAGGTCAGAAACACACCTGTGCAGGTGAGAGACGTGAGCTGAAGTGTAACTCACCTGAACAGCAGCAGCACAGCTTGGGGAAATGTCTGGAAATTATTATTCCGATTAATCACTGTTCCATCAATCAGTGCAATCTTCCCAAACACCTGCAGGGGAAGCACACACACACACAGAGAGAGAGAGGGAGGAAGGGATAGAGATACAGAATGGGGGGGGCAGAGAGAGAAGGAGGGAGGGATAGAGAGTCAGATGGGGGAGGGGGGGTTGGGAGGGGCAGAGGGAGGGATAGAGAGACAATATTTGAAACACTTTAAACAGTTTCTCTTAATGAATTATTAATATACTCACCATCACTTACCATCAGATACAAACTTTACTTCTAACCTGTGTGTGTGTGTGTGTGTGTGTGTGTGTGTGTGTGTGTGTGTGAGAGAGAGAGAGAGAGAGAGAGACTCACCTGCATGCCTATGACCGCGTAGATGAAGAAAAGCATGACGATGAGCAGTGCTACATATGGTAGAGCCTAAACACCACAAACACACACCACTCAGTCACAAATACGTCATAAAAACACACACCACTCAGTCACAAATACATGTCATAAAAACTCACACACACACACACACACACACAGTCTGACCTGGAAGGACTTGATGAAGGTCCACAGCAGGTTTCGAATTCCTTCAAATCGATTCAGCAGCTTGACCAGGCGCATCACCCGGAACAGACGGAACAGGGTGATGGACACACTCATGTTCTCAGAGTCCTACACACACACACACACACACACACACACACACATATATATATATATATATAAAAGAAGAAGCCTTTATTTCTGTAAGACATTACAACACAGTGACATTTATTCTATAAATGAATTAATTTGTATCTCGTGTTATAAAGATATATTTGAGAGTGAATACTCACTGCAATCTCCTGCATTGGGTTCACTTCCTGATAAATACACACACACACACACAAAAGATCTAGATCCAAACCTCCTGGATGTGTCTCATATAGCAGGTCTATAATAAATAGTAGCTGAAGAAATACCTCACAGCCGGTCAGACAGTACAGACCTCCCTGGGCAGCCAGGGCCACCTGCGGGGGAGGGGAAGGGGTGGTGTTGGGCGGAGTTACAGAGAGGGAGGTGTGTTTCAGCATCACCATCGTTGTGTGAAGTCATTAACAGCAGCATATAAAGCATATAGAGATGTAAATATATCAGGATTTAGATGTGTGTGTGTTAGATGCTCAACCCTTAGTGTTGTGTGGGAATTTAAACCGGCTGTGTAACGATGATGACGATGATCTCAGATTAAAACTTACATTAATCTCACTCAGGATAACATCCACGATGCTGCCCACAACAATGACGAAGTCAAATACGTTCCACGGGTCTCCGAAATATCCCTGAGAGGGAGAGGAGGGTGCAGCGTTACAGCTAATGTATCTAATTAAAGTGTCCATGTATTAATGAACCCTAACTCAGGCATTATGGGTAGTGAGGTTAACCTTGGCTTTGAAGGCTCCAACTTTCAGGATCATCTCGACAGTGAAGAGCACAGTGAAGATCACGTTCAGCATGTCAGACAGGTGAGTGATGTGCTCCGACTGGTTACAGTGCTGCAGGAGGAAGTAATACACCATCACTCACACACACACACACCTCAAACACCACCAGATCACCCTCAGAGAGAGAGCTCACTGAAAGATGCTGGGGTGTGGTGCATGCTGCAGTGAGAGCAGGAGGTGTGGTCTTCATACCTGCATCCCCAGGCACATGGTGTTCAGCATGATGAGGAGGAACATCAGGTACTCGAAGTAGCAGGAAGTCACAATGTACCACACTCGATACTGATACGGGTTTTTGGGAATATAGCAGCGGAGTGGGCGGGCCTTCAGAGCGTACTGCACACACTGCCGCTGCAAACACACACACACACAGAGTTAAAGTCCTGAATTGTGTGGTAGCAGTGGTGAAGAGCACATGAGCTGGTGTTCTACCTGGTTCTTGTCCAGCTCACAGTTCTTGTACTCCTGTTCCCCCTGCTCCTGGAAGGTGACGATCACAAAGCCCACAAAAATGTTCATCATGAAGAAGGCGATGAGGATGAGGTAGACAATAAAGAAGATGGAGATCCCAATGCGGTTATTGTACACAGGACCAACGTCCTCCATGTTGGAATCGATGGCTTTATACAGCAGCCTGCACACACACATGCGCACACACACAGGTCAGTCTGCTGTCTAAATGTAGAATGTGTATTTAGACTAATGTCATGTCAGTGAGCTGGAGTGTTTAGTAGTAGGTGTGTGAGATGCGGTACTTTGGCCAGCCCTCGAAAGTGGATGCAGTGAACAGAGCCAGCATTCCATTCAGCACGTTGTCGAAGTTTAAGTCACTGTTGATCCATTTCCTCCTGCGGATCACCGTCTCATGCAGAGCGTTGTCCTGGTAATAGATGAACGTCCCCCTGGAAACAAAACAACCCCAAACTTCATCTGCTTTTCAAATAAAAGCTAACAAGCATTAGCTATGTAACTGCAGTGAGACATGCTGTTACCCATCTGTCTCTCTCTCTCTCTCTCTCTCTCTCTCTCTCTCTCTCTCTCTCTCTCTCTGTGAGAGAGTGATGTTGGTGGAAGATGATTGTCCCCTTGGTCTGCCTCTGGGATTGGAGCTCTAGTTTATTATCTAAGGGTCCTGAAAGCCTTGAAAGGCTTCCCACAATGCAATTGTGCCTGATCTTTAAGCGTTCCTTGGTGCATGTTGGACCAGTCCACTGACGCTTCTGAACAGCGGTGCCATGTAACTAAACCATCTCATGTTCTGGAGCAGTGTGTGGTGACTCCCAGAGCCCCTCTACACCATGCAGATGTTGTGAAAGCCGCAACCCTGACCGGACGCTGACCAGAACTCACCTGCACTCTGCTTCTGTCATCTTCAGAGGATCTGTGCACGTGTAAAATTTACCCTGGGAAAGAAATTACACCACATTATCACATCACAGTATTGTTAAGAGCTGACACACACACACACACACACACAGCTGTCAGTCATATAGTCAGACCCAAATGAGCTTTTCACCCTGAAGAGCTGAACTCCGATGCAGGCGAACATGAAGTCCAGCAGCATGGTGACCAGGACGATGTTCCCTATCGTCTTAATGGCCACAAACACACACTGGACCACGTGCTGAAACACACACACACAAAACAGGTAATGTAGATGTGACACAGCAGCTTAAATCATTTGTTTCACATTTTTCTGAACATTATCTTCTCTATACTGAAAATATGAGTTCAAACCCACAGGCACATGGAAAAGTTTCTCTTTTATTAAACCCTGGACCATGTGTGTTTGTACATGTACAGGACACGCCCACTTCCAGAGCCGCCCACATTTATGAGGGTTATGAAAGCGGCTTTCGGTGGACCTGGGATTCAAACTCACAACCTTCCAATCAGTAGAGCAACACCTTTACCACTAAACTGCTCCATCCCCACTGTTAGTTAGTTAGTTAGTTAGTTAGTTAGTTAGTTAGTTAGTTAGTTAGTTAGTTAGTTAGTTAGTTAGTTAGTTAGTTAGTTAGTTAGTTAGTTAGTTAGTTAGTTAGTTAGTTAGTTAGTTAGTTAGTTAGTGTTCATGTGTATAAATTCACCTTGAGTCCTTTTGCTCTGTTTATGGCTCGTAAAGGTCTCAGGACTCTCAGCACTCGCAGGATCTTCACTACAGAGATAGCACTGGACCTACATCATCAACACACACAATCACTAACACACCATTTACACACACACACACACAATCTGTCTGCACGAGACTTCAGTGTGGATGAAACTCACTCCATCCCCATGGAGAGCAGTGAGACTCCAACTACGATGAGGTCCAGGATGTTGAAGGAGTTCCTGCAGAAGGAGCCTTTGTGTAAGAACGCACCGTATGTGGTCATCTGGAGCGGAGATGAGGCAGTCACACACACACACACACATACACACAGTTCATCCTATTAAATATTCCAGATGTTACTTTAATTTCCTTTCTTACATTCCACAGAGTTCAGATGTTCTTCACACAGGTTGCTGGTGTTACCTGAGGCATGTTGTAGCTCCAGTGGTTACATGTTATATAGAGACACAGATGTTACAGTTACCTTCAGCACAATCTCGGCCGTGAAGACAGAGGTGAAGACGATGTCTGCATACGCCAGAACCTACACGGCAGCAGGACACCATCATGTGGAGATTAAAGGAAAAGACTGAAGAGCTCAGTGCTGAAGACAGGTGGGTTTCAGAGCAGACAGTACAACCTCTGACTGAACCTGCTGCTGATCACTCAGGTGTTTTACCTGAAACAGGTAAGGAGCAGATACCTTGTTCCTGAAGGACAGAGGGTCGATGGGATCCTCGGCTGCCAGGGAGATGCTGCTCAGCAGGATGAAGAGGAGGATGATGTTGGTGAACGTTGTAGCGTTGATGATGCGGTGGCACAGCTTCCGGAACCTGGTGAGAGAAATGAACATGTACTGAATGCTGATGGTCACATGTCTGCTTGTCTGTCTCTCTCTCTCTGCCTGTCCCTCTCTCTGCCTGTCCCTCTGTCTGTCTCTCTGTCTGTCTAGCTATCTGTCTGTCACTCTGTCTGTCTCTCTCTCTCTGTCCCTCTGTCTGTCTGTCTGTCTCTCAGTTTTTCTCTCTGTCTGTCTGTTTTTATACACACTTGTTCTGTGGGCCAAAGATGAAGAAGGAGCTGGCCTCGGGCATCGGCACCACCGTCTCCTTCAGCTGCAGGTCAGCCATTGGCCGAGGCCTTGGGCTGGTGGGGATCTCGGGCTCCTCCTCCTCATCATCGCCTTGATAGTGGACGCAACAACACATTCATCATCAGATGTCCTGTCAGGACTGTCTTAGATTTAGAAGTACTTTAGAGCAACAGACAAAATAATCAAGGACACAGTAAAGGAATTTTATCAGTCAGGATTCAGTTCTTCAGAAAGTTCCTCTGAAGATGTTGTTTCATAACCATTCAACTTTCATTAGTGTTAAATAAGGAGTGTGTTCTTTAACCCTCGCGCAAATGAGGAAAGAGCTGATGCTGATTTATATGCAGGAAAAATACACAATGAAAAAGCTCTACGTCTTAAGAAAGTTTGTGTTTTAAATGTGAAATCAGTGCGATGGTTAGGAATATAACCAGACCTTCAGTGTGTTTTCTACAAGATGATAAAATTCACCATAAAAAGGTGAAAACTTCAAATCTTAATATACATGCTTACTCTGGAAATAAAAAAAAGTGAGGATAATCTGTATTGAGTCATGAGTTTACACACACACACACACACACACTACTCTACTCACCCGGAAAGTCAGCTGGTGGGAAAGGGTCTTTAATCTCATTTACATTGGACTCAAACTCGTCCACCTTCAGCTGATCAGATCAGAGACGTCACGTTTTTATTACACTCTCACACACACCTCACTCTGTCAGAAATAAACTCTTAAATATCACACTCTGTAGGAGGAGGTGTGTTCGTGTGTCTCACCCTGGCAGTGGTCGGGATTCCCTCTGTTTTTGCCCGCTGCTCTGCCAGTTTCTTCGCCAGAGATTTATCTTCATCTCCTTTATCAGACACCTTAGATCTGAATCACACACCGGTCAGACGTGTGAGCGCGAGTGTGACACTCCTCACCGTTTGTCACACATTTGACCTTTGACCTCACCTGAGCATCTTTTTACGCTTCTTCTCTTCTGCCTTTTCTTTCTGGGCAGAGGTGAGGCTCTCCGCCTCGGCCAGGTTATCCACTGCAATGGCCAAGAACACGTTTAACAGGATAACTGGGTGGGACAGCTTAGGAAAACACACACACACACACACACACACACACACACACTGGGCAAAGGATACAATTGCCACAAATGAAAAGAACGATGAAGTAAATGCTGACGAGGATGCCAGGCATCACAGGACCTCCATGAGCCATGATACCATCATACATCACAGTGTTCCAGTCCTCTCCTGTCAGGATCTACAGACAGACAGACAGACAGACAAAAGAGTGAGTGATGGAGACATGCAGAAGATGCAGAACTGTCCTGTGTGTGTGTGCTGTGTGTGTGAGTGTCGTGTGTGTTGTTACCTGGAAGACGGTGATGAGTGCCTGAGGGAAATTGTCGAAGTTGCTTCGTCTGATCTTCTGGTCAGGGAAGTTGAACTTTCCTCCGAACACCTGCATGCCCAGCAGAGCGAAGATGACGATGAAGAGGAAGAGGAGGAGCAGGAGAGATGCGATGGAGCGCACCGAGTTCAACAGAGATGCCACCAGGTTACTGAGAGACGTCCAGTACCTAACACACACACACACACACACAGTGGCATGTGGTGGAACATTTTTACTCTGGAAGCCAGTGAAGACTTTAATAAAGATTTAATTGAGAGGATGATGAAGGCTGTACTTGGTGATTTTGATGAGCCGCAGCAGGCGAATGCAGCGCATGACCGAGATTCCCATAGTGGACATCACACCCATGTGGACCAAGATGAGCTCCAGAATCCCGACAGACACCACAAAACAGTCAAAGCGGTTAAACAGAGACATGAAGTAGGAAGGCAGGCCGAGAGCGTACATCTTCATCACCATCTCCACCGCAAACAGAGACAGCAGAGCTTTATTCGAACTCTCTACGAAGAATCAGACACAAAAACCAGTCAACATCACACACTGGAACTGTCCCCACACTGGAACTGTCTACACTGGAACTGTCCCCACACTGGAACTGTCTACACTGGAACTGTCTACACTGGAACTGTCCCCACACTGGAACTGTCTACACTGGAACTGTCTACACTGGAACTGTCCCCACACTGGAACTGTCTACACTGGAACTGTCCCCACACTGGAACTGTCTACACTGGAACTGTCCCCACACTGGAACTGTCTACACTGGAACTGTCCCCACACTGGAACTGTCTACACTGGAACTGTCCCCACACTGGAACTGTCTACACTGGAACTGTCCCCACACTGGAACTGTCTACACTGGAACTGTCCCCACACTGGAACTGTCTACACTGGAACTGTCCCCACACTGGAACTGTCTACACTGGAACTGTCCCCACACTGGAACTGTCTACACTGGAACTGTCCCCACACTGGAACTGTCTACACTGGAACTGTCCCCACACTGGAACTGTCTACACTGGAACTGTCCCCACACTGGAACTGTCTACACTGGAACTGTCCCCACACTGGAACTGTCCCCACACTGGAACTGTCTACACTGGAACTGTCCCCACACTGGAACTGTCCCCACTGGAACTGTCCCCACACTGGAACTGTCTACACTGGAACTGTCCCCACACTGGAACTGTCCCCACACTGGAACTGTCTACACTGGAACTGTCACCACACTGGAACTGTCTACACTGGAACTGTCACCACACTGGAACTGTCTACACTGGAACTGTCCCCACACTGGAACTGTCTACACTGGAACTGTCCCCACACTGGAACTGTACACTGGAACTGTCCCCACACTGGAACTGTCTACACTGGAACTGTCCCCACACTGGAACTGTCTACACTGGAACTGTCCCCACACTGGAACTGTCTACACTGGAACTGTCCCCACACTGGAACTGTCCCTACACTGGAACTGTCCCCACACTGGTACTGTCTACACTGGAACTGTCCCCACACTGGTACTGTCTACACTGGAACTGTCCCCACACTGGAACTGTCCCTACACTGGAACTGTCTACACTGGAACTGTCCCCACACTGGAACTGTCTACACTGGAACTGTCCCCACACTGGAACTGTCTACACTGGAACTGTCCCCACACTGGAACTGTCCCTACACTGGAACTGTCCCCACACTGGTACTGTCTACACTGGAACTGTCCCCACACTGATGTTAATCTGAACAATCTGATGTTAATCTGAAGGGGTCTGATGTAAACATGAGGGGTCTGATGTAAACATGAGGGGTGTGTTGGTGTAAGTGTCTTAATGTGGAACGGGAGTTTGATAAGAGTTTGACCTTGGAAGTTGGTGAGGGACTGGGACTGCTGATGATGCTCTGTGGCTATGACCAGCGTGTTGAAGAACACCAGCAGAAAGACGAGCCAGTAGAAGAGCTTGGATTTCACCCAGACGTGGCATTTTCTCCTGAAGAACCGATTCCAGCGACGAGCATGACGCCTGAGGAGAACACAACGCTGATTTCAGTCTGAAACAATTACAACATCAAAATATATCTCAGTGTTTCAGCAGCAGGACAAGAAACCAATGACCGGTCACTCACACGTAGTACATGAGTCTGTTTAGACCCTCCAACTCATACAGACTCTCTGTCTCTGAACCTCTCTCCTGCAGTGGCAGCAGACCTGAGGGACGAGAGAGAGAGAGAGAGAGAGAGGGAGAGAGAGGGAGGGAGAGGGAGGGAGGGAGAGGGAGGGGAGACCGAGGGATAGAGAGAGCCAGACAGAGAGCGAGAAAGAGACTTTCACTTTAAAGTTAATTTATTCGGTTCTCTAAGGATGGAAGTGACATAAAACCATTTGTCTTACAGAAAAAAGATGAATAAAAAATATACAGTATATCTTATATATAATTCATTCACTTCATCCACTGAGCATAAAACCTCCAGACATCTTTACAAACAAATTCAACTTTGGAAGACTCCAGAGAAAAAAAACAGAGACACCAGAGAGAGACACCAGAGAGAAATACCAGAGAGAGACACAAGAGAGAGGCCAGAATGTGCTTTTGTGTAAATGTGTGTTAGACCTTGACCCTCCTGGTCAGGATCCATGATCTCAGCCTGAGTGATCCACTCCATGTAACCCTTCAGATCTTCATCTAGCTGCTGACGTTCACGCAACTTCTGATACTCTCCACTCCGAGAGCTTTTCTCACGCTCCTTAGTGAACTCACTAAATGAGGGGAAACACACACACACACACAATACAGTACTCAATGATATATTCTGAATAACACACACACAATACAGTACTCAATGATATATTCTGAATAACACACACACACACACACAATACAGTACTCAATGATATATTCTGAATAACACACACACACACACACACACACAATACAGTACTCAATGATATATTCTGAATAACACACACACACACACACACAATACAGTACTCAATAATATATTCTGAATAACACACACACACACACACACACACACACACAATACAGTACTCAATGATATATTCTGAATAACACACACACACACACACACACACACACAATACAGTACTCAATGATATATTCTGAATAACACACACACACACACACAATACAGTACTCAATGATATATTCTGAATAACACACACACACACACACAATACAGTACTCAATGATATATTCTGAATAACACACACACACACACACACAATACAGTACTCAATGATATATTCTGAATAACACACACACACACACACACACACACAATACAGTACTCAATGATATATTCTGAATAACACACACACACACACACACACACAATACAGTACTCAATGATATATTCTGAATAACACACACACACACACACAATACAGTACTCAATGATATATTCTGAATAACACACACACACACACACACAATACAGTACTCAATGATATATTCTGAATAACACACACACACACACACACACAATACAGTACTCAATGATATATTCTGAATAACACACACACACACACACACACACACAATACAGTACTCAATGATATATTCTGAATAACACACACACACACACACACACACAATACAGTACTCAATGATATATTCTGAATAACACACACACACACACACACACAATACAGTACTCAATGATATATTCTGAATAACACACACACACACACACACACACACAATACAGTACTCAATGATATATTCTGAATAACACACACACACACACACAATACAGTACTCAATGATATATTCTGAATAACACACACACACACACACAATACAGTACTCAATGATATATTCTGAATAACACACACACACACACAATACAGTACTCAATGATATATTCTGAATAACACACACACACACACACACACAATACAGTACTCAATGATATATTCTGAATAACACACACACACACACAATACAGTACTCAATGATATATTCTGAATAACACACACACACACACACACACAATACAGTACTCAATGATATATTCTGAATAACACACACACACACACAATACAGTACTCAATGATATATTCTGAATAACACACACACACACACACACAATACAGTACTCAATGATATATTCTGAATAACACACACACACACACACACAATACAGTACTCAATGATATATTCTGAATAACACACACACACACAATACAGTACTCAATGATATATTCTGAATAACACACACACACACACACAATACAGTACTCAATGATATATTCTGAATAACACACACACACACACACACACACAATACAGTACTCAATGATATATTCTGAATAACACACACACACACACACAATACAGTACTCAATGATATATTCTGAATAACACACACACACACACACACACACAATACAGTACTCAATGATATATTCTGAATAACACACACACACACACACAATACAGTACTCAATGATATATTCTGAATAACACACACACACACACACACACACAATACAGTACTCAATGATATATTCTGAATAACACACACACACACACAATACAGTACTCAATGATATATTCTGAATAACACACACACACACACAATACAGTACTCAATGATATATTCTGAATAACACACACACACACACACACACACAATACAGTACTCAATGATATATTCTGAATAACACACACACACACACACAGACACACACAATACAGTACTCAATGATATATTCTGAATAACACACACACACACACACAATACAGTACTCAATGATATATTCTGAATAACACACACACACACACACACACACACAATACAGTACTCAATGATATATTCTGAATAACACACACACACACACACAATACAGTACTCAATGATATATTCTGAATAACACACACACACACAATACAGTACTCAATGATATATTCTGAATAACACACACACACACACACACACACACAATACAGTACTCAATGATATATTCTGAATAACACACACACACACACACACACACACAATACAGTACTCAATGATATATTCTGAATAACACACACACACACACACACACAATACAGTACTCAATGATATATTCTGAATAACACACACACACACACACACACACACACAATACAGTACTCAGTGATATATTCTGAATAACACACACACACACACACACACACACACAATACAGTACTCAATGATATATTCTGAATAACACACACACACACACACACAATACAGTACTCAATGATATATTCTGAATAACACACACACACACACACACACACAATACAGTACTCAATGATATATTCTGAATAACACACACACACACACACACACAATACAGTACTCAATGATATATTCTGAATAACACACACACACACACACACAATACAGTACTCAATGATATATTCTGAATAACACACACACACACACACACACACACACACACACACAATACAGTACTCAATGATATATTCTGAATAACACACACACACACACACACACACAATACAGTACTCAATGATATATTCTGAATAACACACACACACACACACACACACAATACAGTACTCAATGATATATTCTGAATAACACACACACACACACACACACACACACACAATACAGTACTCAATGATATATTCTGAATAACACACACACACACACACACACAATACAGTACTCAATGATATATTCTGAATAACACACACACACACACACACACAATACAGTACTCAATGATATATTCTGAATAACACACACACACACACACACACACAATACAGTACTCAATGATATATTCTGAATAACACACACACACACACACACACAATACAGTACTCAATGATATATTCTGAATAACACACACACACACACACACACACACACAATACAGTACTCAATGATATATTCTGAATAACACACACACACACACACACACACACAATACAGTACTCAATGATATATTCTGAATAACACACACACACACACACACACAATACAGTACTCAATGATATATTCTGAATAACACACACACACACACACACACAATACAGTACTCAATGATATATTCTGAATAACACACACACACACACAATACAGTACTCAATGATATATTCTGAATAACACACACACACACACACACACAATACAGTACTCAATGAT
>NC_080730.1:21369819-21382865 GCF_019097595.1 Hemibagrus wyckioides
ACACTACACATACTACACTACACAACACACAACACACTACACACTACACACACTACACTACACTACACACCACACACACTACACTACACACACTACACTACACACACTACACATACTACAATACACACTACACACTACACTACACACTACACTACACACACTACACTACACACTACACTACACTACACTACACACACTACACTACACACACTACACACTAGACTACACACACTACACTACACACTACACACACTACACTACACACACTACACAACACACACTACACACACTACACACTACACTACACACTACACACACTACACTACACACACTACACATACTACACACACTACACACTACACACACTACACACTAGACTACACACACTACACTACACACTACACACACTACACACTAGACTACACACTAGAATACACACACTACACTACACACTACACACACTACACATACTACAATACACACTACACTACACATACTACACTACACACTACACTACACACTACACACACTACACAACACACACTACACTACACACACTACACTACACACACTACACACTACACTACACACTACACTACACACACTACACTACACACTACACTACACTACACTACACTACACACACTACACACTAGACTACACACACTACACTACACACTACACACACTACACTACACACACTACACACACTACACACTACACTACACACACTACACACTACACACACTACTGTACACTACACACACTACACACACTACACTACTGTACACTACACACACTACTGTACACTACACACACTACACTACTGTACACTACACACACTACACACTACACACACTACTGTACACTACACACACTACACTACTGTACACTACACACACTACACTACACTACACACTACACTACACATACTACAATACACACTACACTACACACACTACACATACTACACTACACAACACACAACACACTACACACTACACACACTACACTACACTACACACCACACACACTACACTACACACACTACACTACACACACTACACATACTACAATACACACTACACACACTACACTACACATAATACACTACACACTACACACTACACTACACTACACACACTACACACTACACACACTACACTACACACACTACACTACACACTCTACACATACTACACTACACACACTACACTACACACTACACACACTACACACTAGACTACACACACTACACTACACACACTACACACACTACACATACTACACACACTACACACTACACACACTACACACTAGACTACACACACTACACTACACACTACACACACTACACACTAGACTACACACTAGAATACACACACTACACTACACACTACACACACTACACATACTACAATACACACTACACTACACATACTACACTACACACTACACTACACACTACACACACTACACAACACACACTACACTACACACACTACACTACACACACTACACACTACACACTACACTACACACTACACTACACACACTACACTACACACTACACTACACTACACTACACACACTACACTACACACACTACACACTAGACTACACACACTACACTACACACTACACACACTACACTACACACACTACACAACACACACTACACACACTACACACTACACTACACACTACACACTACACACACTACACTACACACACTACACACTAGACTACACACACTACACTACACACTACACACACTACACAACACACACTACACTACACACTACACTACACACTACACTACACACACTACACTACACACTACACTACACTACACACACTACACTACACACACTACACACTACACACACTACACACTACACACACTACACTACACTACACTACACTACACACACTACACACTACACTACACACTACACTACACACACTACACTACTGTACACTACACACACTACACTACTGTACACTACACACACTACACTACTGTACACTACACACACTACACTACTGTACACTACACACACTACAGTACACTACACTACACACACTACACTACACACACTACACACTACACACACTACTGTACACTACACACACTACACTACACACTACACTACACTACACACACTACACTACACACACTACACACTAGACTACACACACTACACTACACACTACACACACTACACTACACACACTACACTACACACACTACACACACTACACACTACACTACACACTACACACTACACACACTACACTACACACACTACACACTAGACTACACACACTACACTACACACTACACACACTACACAACACACACTACACTACACACTACACACACTACACTACACACTACACACACTACACTACACACACTACACACACTACACACTACACTACACACTACACACACTACACAACACACACTACACTACACACTACACACACTACACTACACACTACACACACTACACAACACACACTACACACACTACACACTACACTACACACTACACACACTACACTACACACACTACACACTAGACTACACACACTACACTACACACTACACACACTACACAACACACACTACACTACACACTACACACACTACACAACACACACTACACTACACACTACACACACTACACTACACACACTACACACTAGACTACACACACTACACTACACACTACACACACTACACAACACACACTACACTACACACTACACTACACACACTACACACTACACTACACACACTACACTACACTACACACCACACACACTACACTACACACACTACACTACACACACTACACATACTACAATACACACTACACACACTACACTACACATAATACACTACACACTACACACTACACTACACTACACACACTACACACTACACACACTACACTACACTACACTACACTACACACACTACACACTACACTACACACTACACTACACACTACACACACTACACTACACTACACACACTACACTACACACTACACTACACACTACACTACACACTACACACACTACACTACACACAACACACACTACACACTACACTACATACACTACACACACTACACACACTACACTACACACACTACACTACACTACACACACTACACACTACACTACACACACTACACACACTACACTACACACACTACACACTACACACACTACACACTACACTACACACTACACTACACTACACACACAACACACTACACACTACACACACTACACTACACACTACACTACACACTACACACACTACACTACACTACACACACTACACACTACACTACACACTACACTACACACTACACTACACTACACACACAACACACTACACACACTACACACTACACACACTACACTACACACACAACACACTACACACACTACACACTACACACACTACACTACTGTACACTACACACACTACACTACTGTACACTACACACACTACACACTACACACACTACTGTACACTACACACACTACACTACTGTACACTACACTACACACACTACACACTACACACACTACACTACACACACTACACTACACACACAACACACTACACACACTACACACTACACACACTACACTACACACTACACTACACACTACACTACACACTACACACACTACACTACACACACTACACACTACACACACTACACTACACACACTACACACTACACACTACACTACACACTACACTACACTACACACTACACTACACACTACACACACCACACTACACACACTACACACTACACTACACACTACACTACACACACAACACACTACACACACCACACTACACACAATACACTACACACTACACTACACACTACACACACCACACTACACACACTACACTACACACTACACTACACACTACACACACTACACTACACACACTACACTACACACACTACACTGCCTCAGTGTTACAGTAGTCCAGTTCTACACATCTGCTCCATTTTCTCCCAGACGTTTGGAGTGTGTTTATATTATACCCTGAATCATAATCACTCCATCCCAGAAGGATGTGTGTGTGTGTGTGTTTGAAGGATATTTCCACTCCACGATGCTGATGCAGGCCTTGCGGAAGGGGTTCTTCAGCGTGAGGAAGAGGAGCGAGCGAGCAGGTCGAGGGTTTCCTCCTGTAGCCTGAAGCTTCTTCAGCTTCTCCCTCTGCTTCCTCTTCAGTGTCTCCTCATCCATGATGTACGAGCTCATGGGGACCTCACCTCCACCCTCCATAGCTACACTAACACACACACACACATTCTGATTAAGCAAAACTCCCACTCACACACACACACACACACATTCTGATTAAGCAAAACTACCACTCACACACACACACACACACATTCTGATTAAGCAAAACTACCACTCACACACACACACACACACATTCTGATTAAGCAAAACTACCACTCACACACACACACACACACACATTCTGATTAAGCAAAACTACCACTCACACACACACACACACATTCTGATTAAGCAAAACTACCACTCACACACAGACACACACACACATTCTGATTAAGCAAAACTACCACTCACACACACACACACACACACATTCTGATTAAGCAAAACTCCCACTCACACACACACACACACATTCTGATTAAGCAAAACTACCACTCACACACACACACACACATTCTGATTAAGCAAAACTACCACTCACACACACACACACACATTCTGATTAAGCAAAACTACCACTCACACACACACACACACACACATTCTGATTAAGCAAAACTACCACTCACACACAGACACACACACACATTCTGATTAAGCAAAACTCCCACTCACACACACACACACACACACATTCTGATTAAGCAAAACTCCCACTCACACACACACACACACACACACATTCTGATTAAGCAAAACTACCACTCACACACACACACACACACATTCTGATTAAGCAAAACTACCACTCACACACACACACACACATTCTGATTAAGCAAAACTACCACTCACACACAGACACACACACACATTCTGATTAAGCAAAACTACCACTCACACACACACACACACACACATTCTGATTAAGCAAAACTCCCACTCACACACACACACATTCTGATTAAGCAAAACTACCACTCACACACACACATTCTGATTAAGCAAAACTCCCACTCACACACACACACACACACATTCTGATTAAGCAAAACTACCACTCACACACACACACACACACACACACACACATTCTGATTAAGCAAAACTACCACTCACACACACACACACACACATTCTGATTAAGCAAAACTACCACTCACACACACACACACATTCTGATTAAGCAAAACTACCACTCACACACACACACACACACATTCTGATTAAGCAAAACTACCACTCACACACACACACACACACATTCTGATTAAGCAAAACTACCACTCACACACACACACACACACACATTCTGATTAAGCAAAACTACCACTCACACACACACACACACACACATTCTGATTAAGCAAAACTCCCACTCACACACACACACACACATTCTGATTAAGCAAAACTCCCACTCACACACACACACACACATTCTGATTAAGCAAAACTCCCACTCACACACACACACACACACATTCTGATTAAGCAAAACTACCACTCACACACACACACACACACACACACATTCTGATTAAGCAAAACTACCACTCACACACACACACACACACATTCTGATTAAGCAAAACTACCACTCACACACACACACATTCTGATTAAGCAAAACTACCACTCACACACACACACACACACACACACACATTCTGATTAAGCAAAACTACCACTCACACAGAGACACACACACACATTCTGATTAAGCAAAACTACCACTCACACACACACACACACACACACATTCTGATTAAGCAAAACTACCACTCACACAGAGACACACACACACATTCTGATTAAGCAAAACTACCACTCACACACACACACACACACACACACACATTCTGATTAAGCAAAACTACCACTCACACACACACACACACATTCTGATTAAGCAAAACTACCACTCACACACACACACACATTCTGATTAAGCAAAACTACCACTCACACACACACACACACACACACATTCTGATTAAGCAAAACTACCACTCACACACACACACACACACACACATTCTGATTAAGCAAAACTACCACTCACACACACACACACACATTCTGATTAAGCAAAACTACCACTCACACACACACACACACACATTCTGATTAAGCAAAACTACCACTCACACACAGACACACACACACATTCTGATTAAGCAAAACTACCACTCACACACACACACACACACACATTCTGATTAAGCAAAACTCCCACTCACACACACACACACACATTCTGATTAAGCAAAACTACCACTCACACACACACACACACATTCTGATTAAGCAAAACTCCCACTCACACACACACACACACACACACACACACATTCTGATTAAGCAAAACTACCACTCACACACACACACACACACACACACACACACATTCTGATTAAGCAAAACTACCACTCACACACACACACACACATTCTGATTAAGCAAAACTACCACTCACACACACACACACACACATTCTGATTAAGCAAAACTACCACTCACACACACACACACACACACATTCTGATTAAGCAAAACTACCACTCACACACACACACACACACATTCTGATTAAGCAAAACTACCACTCACACACACACACACACACACACATTCTGATTAAGCAAAACTACCACTCACACAGAGACACACACACACATTCTGATTAAGCAAAACTACCACTCACACACACACACACACACACACACACATTCTGATTAAGCAAAACTACCACTCACACAGAGACACACACACACATTCTGATTAAGCAAAACTACCACTCACACACACACACACACACACATTCTGATTAAGCAAAACTCCCACTCACACACACACACACACATTCTGATTAAGCAAAACTACCACTCACACACACACACACACACACACATTCTGATTAAGCAAAACTACCACTCACACACACACACACACATTCTGATTAAGCAAAACTACCACTCACACACACACACACACACACACACACATTCTGATTAAGCAAAACTACCACTCACACACACACACACACACATTCTGATTAAGCAAAACTACCACTCACACACACACACACATTCTGATTAAGCAAAACTACCACTCACACACACACACACATTCTGATTAAGCAAAACTACCACTCACTCACACACACACACACACACACACATTCTGATTAAGCAAAACTACCACTCACACACACACACACTAATTATGACACATTGAGTGCACACAACTATAACACACATTAATTATGACATACTGATAATACACACACACACACACACACACACACCTAGAGAAGGTTTTTTGAGTCTGGCTTCTTCTTAAATAGTCCTTCTTCGTTCTTCTCTCTTTACACCAGTCTGTCCTTTACTACTACTGTTCTCTCTCTCTCTCTCTCTCTCTCTCTCTCTCTCATTGCAGCTGTCATTTCTAAGAACAAATATAGACAATGCATGTCACTCAGTATGGTAGAGGAATGTGTGTGTGAATGTTAGAGTCCCCAAACGGCCCCTCACACTTCACACACAGACCCCCACTTCATCATCATCATCATCATTATTATTGTTATTATAAATAGAATGAAGAGTTGAATGTGTTTAATGACTGGATGTGGAGTAATGAACAGATTTAGCTGAAAACTTGAATAATATTTTCATTTATTTTGTGAAACACACACACACACTGGATCTCAGGTTTACAGCCTCTTCTGCATGACGGTTCAGAGCAGTGTGGAGATGCTGACCGTTGTGATGGTCACTGATCAGGAACAGAAATTCACTGCAGATTAATCTCCACGTTTCTGTCCAGTGTTCCACCGAGATAAAGTTCCTGGAAAGTGCTGTGTTACACTCAGTGTGATGCTCCAACAGACACACACACACAGACACAAAGACACACACACACCAGTGCGGTGAGGAACAGAGGACACATTTATATAAAAGGGGCGGAGTCATGAAAGTGTAGCACATTGTGTGTAGGTGCAGCGCGTGCAGTGATGCTGACAGTTGATGTTTTCGGTTAGTTCTGCTCAGGATCCAGAAGAGTCTCGTGACGCATCACAGCGGCGCGCAGGGGAGGGAGTGATGGAGAGCTCGCGCGGACTGTCTTCTTTCCCCGCGCGCACTTCCTCTGTCTTGGCTTCCCGCTCCTCCACGAGCCGTTGCAAATGCTTGATGTACCGGATGGCTGCTCGGAGGGTCTCCACTTTGCTCATGCGTTTGTCGGCGGCGGCCCCGGGAAGATGCTCGCGCAGTTTGGCATAGCCCTGATTGACGCATTTCACGCGCTGCCGCTCTCTCTCGTTACGCTTCTGAATGAAGGCTGGCTCGAGCGCGCACTCGTACACGCCGAAGCGCCCGTGGAACGGACCGAGATACGGCACGAGCGGCGCGGCAGCACCGGGATAGGAGGGGTCGTAAAGGCGCGGTTCCGCGTGGCGCGGGTAGATGAGCAGCGGGAGCGCGTGGCGGAAACGCGCCGGGTGGAACTGCGTGTGAGCGTGCTTCAGAGAGTGACCAGCAGAGGGCGAAACCACAGTGTAGGGGCAGCAATGGTCAGAGAGCGGGCGAGAGAACGCAGAGTCCATGATGGGCCGAGGTTAAATCTCACATGTAATACAGAGCAAATAACGGAGAGCTGCAGCGCTGCTGTTCCACAGGCTTTAATTACAGCAGGAAGCTGTGATGGCACGAGCACAACTGTAACACCACGAAGAGTCCTCACATCATCATCATCATCATCATCATCATCATCATCACACTCAGTGTGTTTATAGGAGCGAGGCTCAGTGAGGAGACGCCATTATCATCGTCACCTTCATCTTCATCTCTCTGTGGTTGTGTAGATGAGCTTTGTGTACTTCTCTTGTGTTTTCATCTCACTCTTCCAAACAGGACACTGTGGAGCAGACACAAGATTAATCATAACAACAACAACAACAATAATAATAATATCCATGTTTATAGGGTGTGAGAACACTGGCACAATAACACCAATACTGACAGCTCTAAAGGGTGTGTGTGTGTGTGTGTGTGTGTGTGTGTGTGCATTAATTTTCACTCAGTTTCACTCAGTAATCTCTCCCCCAGTCATCAATTCCTTTGACAAGAAGGAACTCTTTCACACACACACACACACACACACACACAAACTCTCTCTCTCTCTCTCTCTCTCTCTCTCTCTCTCTCACACACACACACACACATTCACACTCACACTCATTCACTGAGAGAACACAGGATGAGGTGGAGGTAGAGATCCATAATGAGATCCAGGTCCAGTATCAGTCCAGAGTACCGACACTGGACACTCCTTCCATTAATAACCCGTCTCTACAGAAAACTTCATCACTGATCACACTCTGTTCTTAATCCAATCATGTGCTGCTGTACACGCCCCGGTGAATGAGCTGTTACTATGGAAACGGGAAGATCAATACAAACCTGTGCTACAGTCAGAGATGCTGTTACAGGAAATTAATCAACACCTTCTGACCAATCAGTGTCCAGAACTTAGCAGCACTGTGCCAGAAAATACAAGAATTTCTCTCTCTCTCTCTCTCTCTGTCTCCATCTCTTTCTCTCTGTCTCTGTCTGTCTCTCCTCTCAGTCTCTCTGACTTTCTGTCTCTCTTTGTCTTTCTCTCCATCTCTCACTCTGTTTCCCTCTGTCCCTCTCACTCTGTCTCCCTCTGTCCCTCTGTCTCCCTCTGACCCTCTCTCTCTCTCTCTCTCACACACTCTGTCTCCCTCTCTCTCTCTCTATCTCTCTCTCACACTCTGTCTCTCTCTGGAGGATAGTGTGAACCTGTCACGTGTGATGTGAAAGAGTTGTTTACCTGGACAGGTGTGTAAGAAGCTGCTGCAGTCTATCAGAAATCATAAGCCATCGACTGTCTCTCTCTCCTTACATGCTCAAAACAAACACACACACACACACACACACACAAAGACGCACACGAATCTGAGCAATGGTAAAATGGCTCAGGTGAGGTGATACTTCTCTCTTTACTACTTCAGATGCCCCGCCTCACAGTGGGGCGTGTACAGTTTGGAGGAATCTCTCTCTCTCTCTGTGTTTGTGTGTGTGTGTGTGTACAGTAGTTTCAAAGGGAGGATGAAGCACAGGAAGTAGAGAGAGATAGAGTGTGTTTTGGGTTACAAGCTGGTGTTGACTGGCTGAAGTGGAACAGCTGCAAACACTAATTAGCATCCGCTCACAGAACTGCTACACAACAGCTACACTACTGTTACACTACTGCTACACAACAGCTACACAACAGCTACACTACTGTTACACTACTGCTACACAACAGCTACACTACTGTTACACTACTGTTACACTACTGCTACACAACAGCTACACTACTGTTACACTACTGTTACACAACAGCTACACTACTGTTACACTACAGCTACACAACAGCTACACTACAGCTACACTACTGTTACACTACTGCTACACAACAGCTACACTACTGTTACACTACTGCTACACTACTGTTACACTACTGTTACACTACAGCTACACTACTGTTACACAACAGCTACACAACAGCTACAATACAGCTACACTACTGTTACACTACAGCTACACTACAGCTACACTACAGCTACACAACAGCTACACTACAGCTACACTACTGTTACACTACAGCTACACTACTGTTACACTACAGCTACACTACTGCTACACTACTGTTACACTACAGCTACACTACTGTTACACTACAGCTACACTACTGCTACACTACAGCTACACTACTGCTACACTACTGTTACACTACAGCTACACTACTGTTACACTACAGCTACACTACTGTTACACTACAGCTACACTACTGTTACACTACAGCTACACTACAGCTACACTACAGCTACACTACTGTTACACTACAGCTACACTACAGCTACACTACTGTTACACTACAGCTACACTACTGTTACACTACAGCTACACTACTGTTACACTACAGCTACACTACTGTTACACTACAGCTACACTACTGTTACACTACAGCTACACTACTGCTACACTACTGTTACACTACTGTTACACTACTGCTACACAACAGCTACACTACTGTTACACTACAGCTACACAACAGCTACACTACTGTTACACTACAGCTACACTACTGTTACACTACTGCTACACAACAGCTACACTACTGTTACACTACAGCTACACTACTGTTACACTACTGTTACACTACAGCTACACTACTGTTACACTACTGCTACACAACAGCTACACTACTGTTACACTACAGCTACACTACTGTTACACTACTGCTATACTACTGTTACACTACAGCTATACTACTGTTACACTACAGCTATGCTACTGTTACACTACTGTTACACAACAGCTACACAACAGCTACACTACTGTTACACTACAGCTACACTACTGTTACACTACAGCTACACTACTGTTACACTACTGCTATACTACTGTTACACTACAGCTATACTACTGTTACACTACAGCTACACAACAGCTACACAACAGCTACACTACAGCTACACTACTGTTACACTACAGCTACACTACTGTTACACTACTGCTATACTACTGTTACACTACAGCTACACTACTGCTACACTACTGTTACACTACTGCTACACTACAGCTACACTACTGTTACACTACTGCTATACTACTGTTACACTACAGCTACACTACTGTTACACTACTGTTACACTACAGCTACACTACTGTTACACTACAGCTACACTACTGTTACACTACAGCTACACAACAGCTACACTACTGTTACACTACTGCTACACAACAGCTACACTACTGTTACACTACAGCTACACTACTGTTACACTACAGCTATACTACTGTTACACTACAGCTACACAACAGCTACACAACAGCTACACTACAGCTACACTACTGTTACACTACAGCTACACTACTGCTACACTACAGCTACACTACTGCTACACTACAGCTACACTACTGTTACACTACAGCTACAGCACTGCTACACTACTGCTACACTACTGTTACACTACAGCTACACTACTGCTACACTACTGTTACACTACAGCTACACTACTGCTACACTACTGTTACATACAGCTACAACACTGCTACACTATTGCTACACTACTGTTACACTACAGCTACACTACTACTACACTACTGTTACACTACAGCTACACTACTGCTACACTACTGTTACATACAGCTACAGCACTGCTACACTACAGCTACACTACTGTTACACTACAGCTACACTACTGTTACACTACAGCTACACTACAGCTACACTACTGTTACACTACAGCTACACTACTGTTACACTACAGCTACACAACAGCTACACTACTGTTACACTACTGCTACACTACAGCTACACTACAGCTACACTACTGCTACACTACTTTTACACTACAGCTACACTACTGCTACAGTACAGCTACACTACTGCTACACAACAGCTACAGCACTGCTACATTACTGCTACACTACTGTTACACTACTGTTACACTACAGCTACACTACTGTTACACTACTGCTATACTACGGTTACACTACAGCTATACTACTGTTACACTACAGCTATACTACAGCTACACTACAGCTACACTACTGTTACACTACAGCTACACTACTGCTACACTACAGCGACACTACTGCTACACTACAGCTACACTACTGTTACACTACAGCTACAGTACTGTTACACTACAGCGACACTACTGCTACACTACAGCTACACTACTGTTACACTACTGCTACACTACTGTTACACTACAG
>NC_080730.1:21382965-21392965 GCF_019097595.1 Hemibagrus wyckioides
TATTTAAATTTGTGCGTGTAATATGTAATGCACACTTAGATGAAATGCATACTTAGGAAAGTATATATGAATATGAAAACCATGTGTAAATGCTCCTATGAACAATAAGTCTGTGTGTATGTGTGTGTGTGTGTGTGTGTAGGAGCTGTTGGCTCGCTCTCTTGTGGACAGTGAAGTGCGGAGTGCTCCATATGAGTTTCCAGAGGACACACCCATTGAGCAACTAGAGGAGAAACGACACCGACTGGAGAGACAGATCAGTCAAGACATCAGGTGTGTTCATGTGAAAATTGTGAAATTAAACACAATTTAACAGTTTTACAGAAAACACCATAACAAACACAGAGTGATGTGAACACTGATATTGAAGTCCATATAACAAGCAACCAAGAAACGTGAACACAAGTAATGTTGAACAGAGTAACACTGATTAGAGTAACACTGATTAGAGTAACACTAAACAGAGTAACACTGAACAGAGTAACACTGATTAGAGTAACACTAAACAGAGTAACACTGATTAGAGTAACACTGATTAGAGTAACACTGATTAGAGTAACACTGAACAGAGTAACACTGATTAGAGTAACACTGATTAGAGTAACACTGAACAGAGTAACACTGAACAGAGTAACACTGATTAGAGTAACACTGATTAGAGTAACACTGAATAGAGTAACACTGATTAGAGTAACACTGATTAGAGTAACACTGAACAGAGTAACACTGAATAGAGTAACACTGATTAGAGTAACACTAAACAGAGTAACACTGAACAGAGTAACACTGATTAGAGTAACACTAAACAGAGTAACACTGAATAGAGTAACACTGATTAGAGTAACACTAAACAGAGTAACACTGAACAGAGTAACACTGATTAGAGTAACACTGATTAGAGTAACACTGATTAGAGTAACACTGAACAGAGTAACACTGAATAGAGTAACACTGATTAGAGTAACACTAAACAGAGTAACACTGATTGGAGTAACACTGATTAGAGTAACACTGATTAGAGTAACACTGAACAGAGTAACACTGAATAGAGTAACACTGAATAGAGTAACACTGATTAGAGTAACACTGATTAGAGTAACACTGAACAGAGTAACACTGAATAGAGTAACACTGATTAGAGTAACACTAAACAGAGTAACACTGAACAGAGTAACACTGATTAGAGTAACACTAAACAGAGTAACACTGATTAGAGTAACACTGAACAGAGTAACACTGAACAGAGTAACACTGATTAGAGTAACACTGAACAAAGTAACACTGATTAGAGTAACACTGAACAGAGTAACACTGAACAGAGTAACACTGATTAGAGTAACACTGAACAGAGTAACACTGAACAGAGTAACACTGAACAAAGTAACACTGATTAGAGTAACACTGATTAGAGTAACACTGATTAGAGTAACACTGAACAGAGTAACACTGATTAGAGTAACACTGATTAGAGTAACACTGAACAGAGTAACACTGAACAGAGTAACACTGATTAGAGTAACACTGATTAGAGTAACACTGAACAGAGTAACACTGATTAGAGTAACACTGAACAGAGTAACACTGATTAGAGTAACACTGAACAGAGTAACACTGATTAGAGTAACACTGATTAGAGTAACACTGATTAGAGTAACACTGAACAGAGTAACACTGATTAGAGTAACACTGATTAGAGTAACACTGATTAGAGTAACACTGAACAGAGTAACACTGATTAGAGTAACACTGAACAGAGTAACACTGATTAGAGTAACACTGAACAGAGTAACACTGATTAGAGTAACACTGATTAGAGTAACACTGAACAGAGTAACACTGATTAGAGTAACACTGATTAGAGTAACACTGAATAGAGTAACACTGATTAGAGTAACACTGAACAGAGTAACACTGATTAGAGTAACACTGATTAGAGTAACACTGAACAGAGTAACACTGAACAGAGTAACACTGAACAAAGTAACACTGATTAGAGTAACACTGAACAGAGTAACACTGATTAGAGTAACACTGAACAGAGTAACACTGATTAGAGTAACACTGATTAGAGTAACACTGAACAGAGTAACACTGATTAGAGTAACACTGAACAGAGTAACACTGAACAGAGTAACACTGAACAAAGTAACACTGATTAGAGTAACACTGATTAGAGTAACACTGAACAGAGTAACACTGATTAGAGTAACACTGATTAGAGTAACACTGAACAGAGTAACACTGATTAGAGTAACACTGAACAGAGTAACACTGATTAGAGTAACACTGAACAGAGTAACACTGATTAGAGTAACACTGAACAGAGTAACACTGAACAGAGTAACACTGATTAGAGTAACACTGAACAGAGTAACACTGATTAGAGTAACACTGAACAGAGTAACACTGATTAGAGTAACACTGATTAGAGTAACACTGATTAGAGTAACACTGAACAGAGTAACACTGATTAGAGTAACACTGATTAGAGTAACACTGAACAGAGTAACACTGATTAGAGTAACACTGATTAGAGTAACACTGAACAGAGTAACACTGAACAGAGTAACACTGATTAGAGTAACACTGAACAGAGTAACACTGATTAGAGTAACACTGAACAGAGTAACACTGATTAGAGTAACACTGATTAGAGTAACACTGAACAGAGTAACACTGATTAGAGTAACACTGAACAGAGTAACACTGATTAGAGTAACACTGAACAGAGTAACACTGAACAGAGTAACACTGATTAGAGTAACACTGAACAGAGTAAGACTGATTAGAGTAACACTGAACAGAGTAACACTGAACAGAGTAACACTGAACAGAGTAACACTGATTAGAGTAACACTGATTAGAGTAACACTGAACAGAGTAACACTGATTAGAGTAACACTGAACAGAGTAACACTGAACAGAGTAACACTGAACAGAGTAACACTGAACAGAGTAACACTGATTAGAGTAACACTGAACAGAGTAAGACTGATTAGAGTAACACTGAACAGAGTAACACTGAACAGAGTAACACTGAACAGAGTAACACTGATTAGAGTAACACTGAACAGAGTAACACTGAACAGAGTAACACTGATTAGAGTAACACTGAACAGAGTAACACTGATTAGAGTAACACTGATTAGAGTAACACTGAACAGAGTAACACTGATTAGAGTAACACTGAACAGAGTAACACTGAACAGAGTAACACTGATTAGAGTAACACTGATTAGAGTAACACTGATTAGAGTAACACTGAACAGAGTAACACTGATTAGAGTAACACTGAACAGAGTAACACTGATTAGAGTAACACTGATTAGAGTAACACTGAACAGAGTAACACTGAACAGAGTAACACTGATTAGAGTAACACTGAACAGAGTAACACTGATTAGAGTAACACTGAACAGAGTAACACTGATTAGAGTAACACTGAACAGAGTAACACTGATTAGAGTAACACTGATTAGAGTAACACTGATTAGAGTAACACTGATTAGAGTAACACTGAACAGAGTAACACTGAACAGAGTAACACTGATTAGAGTAACACTGAACAGAGTAACACTGATTAGAGTAACACTGATTAGAGTAACACTGATTAGAGTAACACTGAACAGAGTAAGACTGATTAGAGTAACACTGATTAGAGTAACACTGATTAGAGTAACACTGAACAGAGTAAGACTGATTAGAGTAACACTGATTAGAGTAACACTGATTAGAGTAACACTGATTAGAGTAACACTGAATAGAGTAACACTGATTAGAGTAACACTGAACAGAGTAACACTGAACAGAGTAACACTGAATAGAGTAACACTGAACAGAGTAACACTGATTAGAGTAACACTGATTAGAGTAACACTGAACAGAGTAACACTGATTAGAGTAACACTGATTAGAGTAACACTGAACAGAGTAACACTGATTAGAGTAACACTGATTAGAGTAACACTGATTAGAGTAACACTGAACAGAGTAACACTGATTAGAGTAACACTGAACAGAGTAACACTGAACAGAGTAACACTGATTAGAGTAACACTGAACAGAGTAACACTGAACAGAGTAACACTGAACAGAGTAACACTGAACAGAGTAACACTGATTAGAGTAACACTGAACAGAGTAACACTGAACAGAGTAACACTGAACAGAGTAACACTGATTAGAGTAACACTGAACAGAGTAACACTGATAAGGAGTAATGTTGGACAGAATAACAGTAAACATGGTCAGGGGCACAAGTGTCCATTTAACTGATACTATGATGAATGTTCATGAACTTTTTGAGCGCTTCACTCCTCAATAATCCGTTTGGATTACATAAGTCTTTCACGGTCCATTGATCCAAACGGATTATTGACGAAGTGTTGCAGGATGGACAGCTGATCTCTTGATATAATAACATTAACTTTTGAACTTATTTCAATTGCTAAAGTTAAATAAAAATGTTTACTTTCAGTATTTTTAACAAATAAGCTTTTCATTATGTATAACATTTTATTAAAGAGAATTTTCAAAAACTTATTTTGGCACGATGGCCAAAATTTTTGGATATTGTTGTAATGTGTTTAACCTGCAAATTAAACATGCCAACATGATTAACCCTCTTTCCTGACATGTGTGGACATGTGTGTATGTGTGTGTGTGTATTTCCATGTTCATTCCCCTCCTTCCCCTACTAATATTTTGCTTGGGCTGCTCATCCCTCAACAACCCTCAACATCTAACTGAACCCATCACTCTCCATCACTCCCCATCACTCCCCACCACTCCCCATCACTCTTCATCACTCCCCACCACTCCCCATCACTCTTCATCACTCCCCACCACTCCCCATCACTCTTCATCACTCCCCACCACTCCCCATCACTCTTCATCACTCCCCACCACTCCCCATCACTCTTCATCACTCCTCATCACTCTCCATCACTCTTCATCACTTCCCACCACTCCTCATCACTATCCATCACTCTCCATCACTCCCCACCACTCCCCATCACTCTTCATCACTCCTCATCACTCTCCATCACTCCCCATCACTCCCCACCACTCCCCATCACTCTTCATCACTCCTCATCACTCTCCATCACTCCTCATCACTTCCCACCACTCCTCATCACTCTCCATCACTCTCCATCACTCCCCACCACTCCTCATCACTCTCCATCACTCCCCATCACTCCCCACCACTCCCCATCACTCTTCATCACTCCTCATCACTCTCCATCACTCTTCATCACTCCTCATCACTCTGCATCACTCTTCATCACTTCCCACCACTCCTCATCACTATCCATCACTCTCCATCACTCCCCACCACTCCCCATCACTCTCCATCACTCCCCATCACTCCCCACCACTCCCCATCACTCTCCATCACTCCCCACCACTCCCCATCACTCTTCATCACTCCTCATCACTCTCCATCACTCCTCATCACTTCCCACCACTCCTCATCACTATCCATCACTCTCCATCACTCCCCACCACTCCTCATCACTCTCCATCACTTCCCACCACTCCTCATCACTCTCCATCACTCCTCATCACTTCCCACCACTCCTCATCACTATCCATCACTCTCCATCACTTCCCACCACTTCTCATCACTCTCCATCACTTCCCACCACTCCTCATCACTCCCCATCACTCCCCACCACTCCCCATCACTCTTCATCACTCCTCATCACTCTCCATCACTCCCCATCACTCCCCACCACTCCCCATCACTCTCCATCACTCTTCATCACTTCCCACCACTCCTCATCACTCTCCATCACTCCCCATCACTCCCCACCACTCCCCATCACTCTTCATCACTCCCCACCACTCCCCATCACTCTTCATCACTCCTCATCACTCTCCATCACTCTTCATCACTCCCCACCACTCCCCATCACTCTCCATCACTCCCCATCACTCCCCACCACTCTCCATCACTCTCCATCACTCCCCATCACTCTTCATCACTCCTCATCACTCTCCATCACTCCCCACCACTCCTCATCACTCCTCATCACTCTCCATCACTCCCCACCACTCCTCATCACTCTCCATCACTCCTCATCACTTCCCACCACTCCTCATCACTCTCCATCACTCCTCATCACTCCCCACCACTCCTCATCACTCTCCATCACTCCTCATCACTCCCCACCACTCCTCATCACTCTCCATCACTCCTCATCACTCCCCACCACTCCCCATCACTCTTCATCACTCCTCATCACTCTCCACCACTCCTCATCACTCTCCATCACTCCTCATCACTTCCCACCACTCCTCATCACTCTCCATCACTCCTCATCACTCCCCACCACTCCCCATCACTCTCCATCACTCTCCATCACTCTCCATCACTCCCCACCACTCCTCATCACTCTCCATCACTCCCCATCACTCCCCACCACTCCCCATCACTCTCCATCACTCCCCATCACTCCCCATCACTCCCCACCACTCCCCATCACTCTTCATCACTCCTCATCACTCCTCATCACTCTCCATCACTCCCCACCACTCCTCATCACTCTCCATCACTCCTCATCACTCTCCATCACTCTCCATCACTCCCCACCACTCCTCATCACTCTCCATCACTCCTCATCACTCCCCACCACTCCCCATCACTCTTCATCACTCCTCATCACTCTCCACCACTCCTCATCACTCTCCATCACTCCTCATCACTTCCCACCACTCCTCATCACTCTCCATCACTCCTCATCACTCCCCACCACTCCCCATCACTCTCCATCACTCTCCATCACTCCCCACCACTCCTCATCACTCTCCATCACTCCCCATCACTCCCCACCACTCCCCATCACTCTCCATCACTCCCCATCACTCCCCACCACTCCCCATCACTCTTCATCACTCCTCATCACTCTCCATCACTCCCCACCACTCCCCATCACTCCCCATCACTCCCCACCACTCCCCATCACTCTTCATCACTCCTCATCACTCTCCATCACTCTTCATCACTTCCCACCACTCCTCATCACTATCCATCACTCTCCATCACTCCCCACCACTCCCCATCACTCTTCATCACTCCTCATCACTCTCCATCACTCCCCATCACTCCCCATCACTCCCCACCACTCCCCATCACTCTTCATCACTCCTCATCACTCTCCATCACTCTTCATCACTTCCCACCACTCCTCATCACTATCCATCACTCTCCATCACTCCCTACCACTCCCCATCACTCTCCATCACTCCCCACCACTCTCCATCACTCTCCATCACTCCCCACCACTCCCCATCACTCTTCATCACTCCTCATCACTCTCCATCACTCCCCACCACTCCTCATCACTCTCCATCACTCCTCATCACTTCCCACCACTCCTCATCACTCTCCATCACTCCTCATCACTCCCCACCACTCCCCATCACTCTCCATCACTCTCCATCACTCCCCACCACTCCTCATCACTCTCCATCACTCCCCATCACTCCCCATCACTCTTCATCACTCCTCATCACTCTCCATCACTCCCCACCACTCCTCATCACTATCCATCACTCTCCATCACTTCCCACCACTTCTCATCACTTCCCACCACTCCTCATCACTCTCCATCACTTCCCACCACTCCTCATCACTCTCCATCACTTCCCATCACTCCCCACCACTCCTCATCACTCTCCATCACTCCCCACCCCTCCTCATCACTCTCCATCACTCCTCATCACTCCTCATCACTCTCCATCACTCCTCATCACTTCCCACCACTCCTCATCACTATCCATCACTCTCCATCACTCCCCACCACTCCTCATCACTCTCCATCACTCCTCATCACTTCCCACCACTCCTCATCACTCTCCATCACTCCTCATCACTCCTCATCACTCTCCATCACTCCTCATCACTTCCCACCACTCCTCATCACTATCCATCACTCTCCATCACTTCCCACCACTTCTCATCACTTCCCACCACTCCTCATCACTCTCCATCACTTCCCACCACTTCTCATCACTTCCCACCACTCCTCATCACTCTCCATCACTTCCCACCACTCCTCATCACTCTCCATCACTTCCCACCACTCCTCATCACTTCCCACCACTCCTCATCACTCTCCATCACTTCCCACCACTCCTCATCACTCTCCATCACTTCCCATCACTCCCCACCACTCCTCATCACTCTCCATCACTCCCCACCCCTCCTCATCACTCTCCATCACTTCCCACCACTCCTCATCACTCTCCATCACTTCCCACCACTCCTCATCACTCTCCATCACTTCCCATCACTCCCCACCACTCCTCATCACTCTCCATCACTCCCCACCCCTCCTCATCACTCTCCATCACTTCCCACCACTCCCCATCACTCCCCACCACTCCCCATCACTTCCCACCACTCCCCCCATGCCTCCCACTGCTTCAGGCTTGAGCCAGAGATTCTGCTGAGAGCCAAACAGGACTTCCTGAAAATTGACAGCACCGCTGATCTGCAGTGAGTTCATGTTCTTCTTTCTCTCTCTTTTCTCTGTCTGTCTCTGTCTCTCTATATTCTGTCTATAATAGCATAATAGCTTCTTTAGCATAACCACATTAACCACAGATCATTTCTTTAAGACTACAAAGAAAAATGAATTTCCCAAAAATGAATTTCAAAGAGCCACCACTGGCACACTCTGTTTAGTCCTCTTTGGACATTGCTGTCCACATAATGGTTAACATTAGAAGCTTTCTAATGACATGGACATGCAGCATGAACAAAGACAAAGGATGAGATAGTCTTCATCCTTTTCAGTTAGCAGCTGTCCTATGAAAGGGAAGAGCTGGCTGGTGGGAGGAAGTTCACCTCGTCTAAATCAGGGAGAACATTTGGGGGATTAAAATAGGAAGCTCTGATTCCCCAGTGTTAGTAAGGACGCAGATTGTTAACTGTTTAAGAAACAGGTTTTATGAATCACCTGTATAATGTGTCCTGAAGAAAAGGCTTTTGACTAACCGAAGCGGTGCATAGAGCTGACCGGGGCACTCACATCACTGCACTGTGAAGGGCCGTGTTAAACCTGCAGAACCTGGAGAACGTGCACAGTGACACCCAGGGAGCAGCAACACAGACTTCTCGGTATAACAGAAGTACTGCTTATGAGGAGGAGAACCTCATGGTAGGGAAGGATGTCACAATGAGGGGGTGAGCATCAGTTTATCCAGTGGACCAGCCTCTGGCTTCTTCATGACTTACCTCCAGATGGACAAAGCGGAGAGAGCTGGTACATCACCAGTGCTGCAAGCAATGAAACCAGCACTTTCTGAAACCAGCGCGTTCTCATTTCAGGGGTTCCTTGGTGGTGTAACACTGGAACAGAATCTTAAAGCTGTGCAAATAATACACACACACACACAGTGAATGATAAGACAATAACTGATACTCTAATGTAGATGTTCCTCTAATGTATCTCATGTACATTAACTGTAACTCCTCATGTAACCAAGGTTCACCTGACTTTAGCTTTCCTGTCTGTCTGTCTCCTGATCTGCCAGGAACCTGAGAGAGCAAGATGAGTCTGTTGTGGATCATCATGTGGTTCTGAAGGAGAAAGAGACTTTTCAGCGTGTCACCATCTCTGGAGAGGAGAAGTGTGGGGTACTGCATTGTCCATCATCCCCTTCTCACCCTGCTACCCTGTTCATCATCCCTCTCTCACTGAATGTGTGTGTGTGTGTGTAGGTGCCGTTTTCCGATCTGGCCGACTCTGCAGTGTGCATCATAAAGGCACTGTTTATTAGACAGAAGTACATGTGTGTGTCACTGCAGGATTTCTGCAGCACCACTGCCCGTCTGCTGCAGCAGCTCCCTCACACACACACACACACTGCGCAGCACTGTAGCTTCAATGAGGACGTGGCTGAGAGTGGAGGTACACACACACACACACACCGACACCCACACACACAAATTCAGCCCCAGACATACCTCACACTGCTCCTGTGTATGTGT
>NC_080730.1:21397965-21400465 GCF_019097595.1 Hemibagrus wyckioides
ACCACCTGCGCAGGTGCGCGCACACACACACACACACACACTTTCCCATTCACTTGCTGTCGAGCTACACATGCTACTCCTGAGATACCAGTGTTCCTGACCCCTTCTGCTCATGCACCTGCACTTTCTGACCCTACGGTACACAGTAATAGAAGATTGAATGAATTGAATAGAATACACATACAGTGTAAAGCACTAGAGCCCAGAGCTCCACTGTGTGTGTGTGTGTGTGTGTGTGTAAGCTCACCAGTGTGTGTTTGCATGTGCAGGAGGCGGGGCTTCCACACTTTTGTGCTGCGCCCTCACTGTGGTGAGGCGGGGCCTATTCATCACCTGGTGTCCGGTTTCATGCTGTCGGCCAACATCTCACACGGCCTGATGCTTAGGAAGGTATGTCCATGCGCACACACACACACACACACACACATTTATTCTTATTAATATACAAAAATATTAACTAAAGATAAATATACCTGTATTATATTTTAATAGTGGTACTGAAGTTAGGATCTTTGCGCTGTAGTCCCACACCTGTGTGTGTGTGTGTGTGTGTGTGTATGCAGGCCCCTGTGCTGCAGTACCTGTATTACCTGGCACAGGTGGGCATCGCCATGTCACCCCTCAGCAACAACAGTCTGTTTCTCAGTTATCATAGAAACCCGTTGCACGAGTACCTGTCACGCGGCCTCATGGTCTCGCTGTCCACTGATGATCCGCTACAGTTCCACTTCACCAAGGTAACATCACCTGTACACTGAGAGTGTGTCCGCCTCCACGATACACCTGAGAATACTAGTAACAAGTCTCAAACCGACACACGGACAAACGGAGGAGCAAGAGGTGGATAATGAGCTGTACTTACTGAATAAAAATCACAAGGCACACACACACAAACACACACAGCCTTTTACTTGAATTTAATCAATCTGAATTTAACTCACTCACACATTAGTTTGTGTCTTGATACACAGCTAAAGCTCATCAGTACTGATGCAGCAAAACAATCGTGAAAAAGTCAGATGTCTCTGATCTTAAAGAGTCACAGAGCCGGTGTGTGTGATGAACTCATCTTTACTCTGAGTGTCTTTGGTTTCTGTCATGCTCCTTCATAACCTCTTCACAGCTCTGGTGGTGTTTCATTTATCCTTGTGATGTTGCTGAAAGGAGAAACATTACACCGTAAAGGATAGTTTATGAATGCTCGTCTCCGTTAGCTGGTCTCCGTTAGCTCGTCTCTGTGAGCTCGTCTCCGTTAGCTGGTCTCCGTGAGCTGGTCTCCGTTAGCTCGTCTCTGTGAGCTCGTCTCCGTTAGCTGGTCTCCGTGAGCTGGTCTCTGAGCTGGTCCCTGTGAGCTGGTCCTCGTGAGCTGGTCTCTGAGCTGGTCCCCGTGAGCTGGTCCCCATGAGCTGGTCTCTGAGCTGGTCCCCGTGAGCTGGTCCCCATGAGCTGGTCTCTGAGCTGGTCCCCGTGAGCTGGTCCCCGTGATCTGGTCTCCGTGAGCTGGTCTCTGAGCTGGTCTCCGTGATCTGGTCTCCGTGAGCTGGTCTCTGAGCTGGTCTCTGAGCTGGTCTCCGTGAGCTGGTCTCTGAGCTGGTCTCCGTGATCTGGTCTCCGTGAGCTGGTCTCTGAGCTGGTCTCCGTGAGCTGGTCTCTGAGCTGGTCTCTGTGAGCTGGTCTCTGTGAGTGCAGGGTGTTCATTCTGTCACATTATGTGATCATGTCCTTCAGGGGGCGCTGTTGTATGAAATACCAGAATTTACTGCATTACACACAAAACAAAGACTTCTGTGTTTCACTGGAGGAATAAATAAACAGAAGAGAACACAGGCTGAATGTTCTGTAAAGTGTCAGGAAAAGGAAGATGACATCATAAAGTGATGAAATTCTGATTGAACATGTTTCTGAGATGTTTCAGATGAACAGATGCCCGCGTTAGAACATTTCAGTATATCTAAATCCACACTTCTCTCCTTACTGACCCTAAAAACTTAAGATTTTACTGTTGTTCTACAGTAATGTGTGTGTGTGTGTGTGTGTGTGTGTGTGTGTGAGGTCATTTGAAACTGGCTCGTGTTCCTGTGTACTCACTGTCAATGACCAGCCAATCAAAATCACTGTTGTGTGTGTGCCACCTTCTGGTGCAAGAAGGAAATGCAGGACATATCAGCAATAAATGATCTGGAGACTGTGTACACTGACTAGCACCACTGAGGTAGCTTTAGAGACCATGACTGTGGAGTGTAAGTGTATGTGTGTGTGTGTGTGTGTGTGTGTGTGTAGGAGCCCCTGATGGAGGAGTACAGTATTGCTGCTCAAGTATGGAAGCTGAGCTCATGTGACATGTGTGAATTAGCAAGAAACAGTGTTCTCATGAGTGGCTTCTCACACAAGGTAACACACACACACACACACCATTCCACAGTATTTGTGATCAGACTGATCCATATTGTTGACTCCGCCCACCAGGTGAAGATTTCGTGGTTGGGGCCACGGTACAGGT
>NC_080730.1:21417965-21427965 GCF_019097595.1 Hemibagrus wyckioides
GTCCTGCATTCTGTCCTGCACTCTGTCCTGTCCTGCATTCTGTCCTGCACTCTGTCCTGTCCTGCACTCTGTCCTGTCCTGCATTCTGTCCTGCACTCTGTTCTGTCCTGCACTCTATCCTGTCCTGCATTCTGTCCTGCACTCTGTCCTGTCCTGCACTCTATCTTGTCCTGCATTCTGTCCTGCACTCTGTCCTGTCCTGCATTCTGTCCTGCACTCTGTTCTGTCCTGCACTCTATCCTGTCCTGCATTCTGTCCTGCACTCTGTCCTGTCCTGCACTCTGTCCTGTCCTGCATTCTGTCCTGCACTCTGTCCTGTCCTGCATTCTGTCCTGCACTCTGTTCTGTCCTGCACTCTATCCTGTCCTGCATTCTGTCCTGCACTCTGTCCTGTCCTGCATTCTGTCCTGCACTCTGTCCTGTCCTGCATTCTGTCCTGCACTCTGTTCTGTCCTGCACTCTGTCCTGTCCTGCATTCTGTCCTGCACTCTGTCCTGTCCTGCACTCTGTCCTGTCCTGCATTCTGTCCTGCACTCTGTCCTGTCCTGCATTCTGTCCTGCACTCTGTTCTGTCCTGCACTCTATCCTGTCCTGCATTCTGTCCTGCACTCTATCCTGTCCTGCACTCTATCTTGTCCTGCATTCTGTCCTGCACTCTATCTTGTCCTGCATTCTGTCCTGCACTCTATCTTGTCCTGCATTCTGTCCTGCACTCTATCTTGTCCTGCATTCTGTCCTGCACTCTGTCCTGTCCTGCACTCTGTCCTGTCCTGCATTCTGTCCTGCACCCTGTCCTGTCCTGCACCCTGTCCTGCACTCTGTCCTACACTCTGTCCTGCCCTGCAGTCTCACATGAGGTGGACAGGGTTAGACCGACACCTGAGATGGAGGCAGGGATGTGATTTGAGAAAGGATTGAGATTCAGAACATAGCATCTCTCCCAGCGGAGAAGGTTGACCTGTGTAAATGTTTCTTCCTCTCAGTGGGTGGTTCTCCTCTGGCACCACCTGTGTGGACTTCCCCAGGCTCCACCTCCCCCCTGCAGCCCTCCCCTCAGGTGTGGCCTAAAAAAGAGCCTCAGGACGTGGAGATGAATGCACCAGCAGCCATGGAGATCCAACCTGCTTCTAACATGGACACACAGCCAATAACCGATGTGCTGTTCACTACACCGGAGACCTGGATCAGCTCTCTGCCCAGTGAGCACACACACACACACAAACACACCACATATTTACACACACACATGTACACATACACGCACAAACGTAGTACACAATTCACCGTTCCCTCAGTAGTGCATCAGAGTCACAGGGTTTGAGGTCAGGAATCGTTATTGACTGTGTGTGTGTGTGTTTCAGTGACAGATCTGGAGGTACAGTTTTATTACCGTGGTAAGGAGGTGTGTCCTGCGGTGACGGTCAGTAACCCACAGGGCTGCAGGCTGTTTTACGGGGACCTGGGACCAATGGTCAATCAGGAGGAGCTGTTTGGACCTGTGAGTCTGGAGCAGCTCCGTTTCCCGTCCACTGAACACATCACTAACGACAAACAGCGTCTCTTCACCAACCGCCTGCTGGACGTCATGGACCGTGGCCTCATCCTGGAGATCAGCGCACACGACATCTACGCTGTGCGTCTCTGCCAGTGTAAAGTGTACTGGTCAGGCCCGTGTGGTCCGAACGCCAACGCACCCAACCTCATTGAGCGCCAGCGCCGAGTCAAGCTCTTCTGCCTCGAGACCTTCCTCAGCAGTGAGCTATCACACTAACAGAACTATGTAGCTACCTGACTGACCAACAGATCTCTCTCAAATATCTCAGTCATGCCTTTACAATATATTAACCTTTAGTTGTGTGTGTGTGTGTGTGTGTGTGTGTGTGTGTGTAGGTGTTATAGCTCATCAGCGTGGTCAGACTCCATCTCTACCTCAGTTTGATATTCATCTTTGTTTTGGTGAGGAGTGGCCTGATGGACGTCCAAGAGAGAGAAAACTCATCATGGTGCAGGTGACACACACACACTCCACTGTGTCTCAATAAAAATTTAGAAAATAAAAAAAGTTCAAAATTCGGATACTTTATATTTGAACGTATTGTACTGTTGTCAGTAAAATCCCTGTGTGTGTGTAGGTGGTCCCTGTGGTGGCGCGGATCATCACTGAGATGTTTAGTTCAGATGGAACTCGCTCCTTTGACAGCTCCAGTGTGCGTCTGCAGATTTCTGTCCCGGACATAAAGGACAACATCGTCACGCAGCTCAAACAGCTGTACCGCCTGCTGCAGAATCACCAGGGCAACGAGGCCTGGACCCTCCCATCGGCTGGCCCTGCCCATCTGCCCCACCCCTTGCATACATAGTGACAGCCTAACACACAGAGACAGACCGCTGTGTTTTCCCTTGTACATTAAAACATTTATTTAGTTTATATGGAATATTACTGTTCTTAGTTTTTGTAGTGTTGATTTAATGTTTTTGTTTATTATTCAGATATTTTATGTACATGAATTCAGATCAACCCTGATGGTATGCATCACCTTTGTCAGCTAGTGGGCGTGTTCACTGGTGGGTGTGTCAGCTGGTGGGCGTGTCAGTAGTCTGAGTGTCTTATGTTTATGGCATATTAAAAGTATTTTATTAGTGACTCTCCTCTGATTGGCTGGACACACCCTCGTTTCCAATTTACAGTTGTGCGTTGTTTTTTAAAGTGGACATTGATCAAATGGTCTGTAGTGTGGGGACTGTCCTAATTCTGCTCTTCCCCTACCCCCTATTCCCTACCCTCTATTCCCTACTCCATACCTCCTACTCCATACCCCCTACTCCCTACCCCCCACCATCTATTCCCTACTCCTTACCCACCAACTCCTTACCCCGACTCCCTACCCCCTAGCCCCTACCCCTTAACCCTTCACATTTATCAGGTCTGTATACTACACCATCATATAATTATTGTTTTTATTATTATTTCAGATAAAAATAAACATTTTCTATTCTAATTTCTTCAGTTGGTGAGAGATTGATATCGCACACGTGTGTGTGTGTGTATAACAGACAGTCCTGCGGAAGAGAATGATGAAATAGAAAAGACCCCCCCCATTATTTATTTTATTTCTCTCGTCTCTTTCACACACACACACTGAAATACACTTGACTGTATGGTGATTTCTCACCTGCTGCAGTAACAGCACCGTCCTGTGGCCATGGTGACACCATTGACCACACTGTTCTACTTGATAGACTAGAACATGTTGTTGGTGTTAAAGGAACAGCCCTCTCCTGGCTCAGGTCTTATTTGACTGACCGTTATCAGTTTGTAGATCTAGATGATGACTTCTCCATGCATACCAAGGTTATGTTCAGTGTTCCACAAGGTTCTGTCTTAGGCCCACTGCTTTTCTCCCTATATATGCTACCCCTTGGTGCAATTATTCGTAAACATGGTATTAGCCGATGACACACAGCTATATGTCTCAGCTAAATCAGATGAGAGACACCAGCTTATTAAGATAGAAGAATGTGTAAAGGACATTAGACATTGGATGGCCACTAACTTCCTCCTGCTTAATTCAGACAAGACAGAGGTGCTTGTACTAGGACCACATGCAGTTAGAAGTGAGCTTTCTGATTACAGAGTAATGGTGGATGGTCTTTTGGTTTCATCTTGTCCAGCAGTAAAACATCTTGGTGTGATTATTGACTCTGGTCTTTCATTCGAAGCTCATGTAGATAATATCACTCGGGTAGCCTTCTTCCATCTTAGGAATATTGCTAAGATAAGAAATATGATGTCACTTCATGATGCAGAAAAATTAGTTCATGCTTTTGTTACCTCTAGGTTGGATTATTGTAATGTCTTACTGTCTGGATGTTCCTGTAGGAGCAGAAACAAGCTCCAGTTAGTCCAGAATGCAGCAGCTAGAATCCTAACTAGAACCAGAAGATATGAACACATCACTCCTATTTTATCCACACTACATTGGCTCCCAGTCAAATTTCACATTGATTATAAAATCCTGTTACTGACCTATAAAACACTAAATGGTCTCGCGCCACAGTACCTGAGCGATCTTTTAGTCTTTTATGATCCGCCACGCCTACTCCGATCAAAGGGTGCTGTGTACCTCAAGTAGCAAAGGCTACAGCAGGGGGCAGAGCTTTCTCTTTCAAAGCCACACATTTGTTTAATCAAGCTTTTAATGTATAGTTTTCTTATGTAAAGGAGCAGATCTGGAAGGTTCATGGTCAGAGTGTTTGGTGTACTGGGATGTGTTGGATGCTGTCATCTTACCACCCTCACAAGTTGCTCGGGTCACTGACTGTGAAGTGGTTGGACGCTTTATGTCCCGGGAAGCCTTCATGTCTGTGACCTTCTGGCTCTCCCTTTTAGTTATGATGTCATAGCTAGTCTTGCCAGAGTCCCTGCCTGCACTTTACACATAATCTACACTGTCTTTAAGCATCACATGATCAGAAACTTAATATCTTTCTCTTTCTCTCTCTACCTTCTCTGTTGAGCTATACACACCACTCCTGACCTCCCAGTGTTTGCCAGTTTCCAGTGCGACCGCTGCCCTACCCCTGGTCAGAGTCTCGTCACTTGATGGTGCCCTGCCCGTGACAGCAAAGAACTAGTGTCTACAATGACCTTAGAAACTACACTGACCTAAGAGTTCCTCATGGGTCATTGATTTCTGTTGTAGAAAGGACATTAATCAGCTACAGTTACATTATTTACTGTTTAGTGTCACCCAGATGAGGATGGGTTCCCTTCTGAGCCTGGTTCCTCTCAAGGTTTCTTCCTTCCATCCCAGGGAGTTTTTCCTTGCCACCGTTGCCACAGGCTTGCTCATTAGGGATAAAATAGGATAAAATAGTCTAATTATAGAATTTAATAATTTATTCTTATTTCTAGTTAATTAGTTATTTTTTATTGTTTTATTTTTTATTATTATTTTTCAATTTCCCCTTCCCTTTCTCTGTTTTCTTCTTTTGTGAAGCTGCTTTGAGACAATGTTCATTGTAAAAGGCGCTATACAAAATAAATTGAATTGAATTGAATGGTGTTCCTCCTGTGGCTGTGGTCCATAGGACAAAATTACTCATAACCCCATGATACCCCCCCCAGGTGTTTATACTGATGACTTTTGTCCTCAGGAGCTTTAGCATCAGTACAGACACACCTATACACCTGATATAAACACACTCTCTTATCTGTGGACTTTAATCGGAGTCTCTGAGTTTACTTCCCTATCTGCAGCACATCATTTTAAAGAGCAGTGTTTTACACACACACACATACAGTGTAAGGACAAACAGATAAAGCAACTCCAAGGCTGGAACTCAGAGCAGGTAAAAAATCCAACTTGTGAACTATTTTAGATTATTTCATTATCTTATAAATGCTATTTGACACACACACACGTGTGTGGGAGTATATGTATGGAACAGAACCGGACTTTAATTAATGTAGAGATGTGACTGTAAATAAAAGGTCATCATCTTCCAGTTTCTCCCTCGGTCCAGACGGCATGTCCCTGCTGGTCAGTGAGGAGAGCTGGATCTTCTCGAGGTCTTTGATGTACAATGTGTTTGAGTTCAGAGAGCGCTCAGCGTCACATCTCACATCATGCTGAAAAAATAAGAAACTTATTAAAATATTAACTTTTAAAATTAAGAAAATCGGAACAGTAAAGTCACAGGTTCCTGTTTCAGATGAACAAAAAGGAGTCTCAGTGAGTGACCAGACAGAACGATGGAGATGTTTATGACCTGATTAAAGTCCAGCTAAAGAACACTGACATGTTTTGGTGATGTTTTAATACTGAGTTTTCTCCATGATCTGTGTGTGTGTGTGTAGGGTGACGATGTTCAACAGCTACACAGACTCATTACAGTCCGAGTAAGACAATACATAACAGTAACACAAATAACATACAGTACACACCACAGTGACGTGTGTGTGTGTGTGTGTAGTTACTCTTTAGATGAAACATCCTCACAGAGCTCCAGTCTGTCACGACCCAGCGCTAAAGCCATCTACAGTGAGTCCAAACACACACACACACCCACCATGCAGTGTGTATGCAGGTTTTTATGTGTGTGTGTGTGTGTGTGTGTGTGTAGTGCGCAGGAAAGAATATGCCGAGTCCATCAACAAACAACTGGCCAAGTTTCAGTACAGAGTAGAGGTAAGTGCTAATGCAATCACAGTGCTAAAGTGAACTAGCATTAGCTTATAAACAGTGTTCTTGATCTTTCCACTTCCTCTAGACCATTCCTCTAGTCCACTTCCTCTAGTCCACTTCCTCTAGACCATTCCTCTAGTCCACTTCCTCTAGTCCACTTCCTTTAGACCATTCCTCTAGTCCACTTCCTCTAGTCCACTTCCTTTAGACCATTCCTCTAGTCCACTTCCTCTAGTCCACTTCCTCTAGACCATTCCTCTAGTCCACTTCCTCTAGACCATTCCTCTAGTCCACTTCCTCTAGTCCACTTCCTCTAGTCCACTTCCTCTAGTCCACTTCCTCTAGTCCACTTCCTCTAGACCATTCCTCTAGTCCACTTCCTCTAGACCATTCCTCTAGTCCACTTCCTCTAGTCCAATTCCTCTAGACCATTCCTCTAGTCCACTTCCTCTAGTCCAATTCCTCTAGACCATTCCTCTAGTCCACTTCCTCTAGACCATTCCTCTAGTCCACTTCCTCTAGTCCAATTCCTCTAGACCATTCCTCTAGTCCACTTCCTCTAGTCCAATTCCTCTAGACCATTCCTCTAGTCCACTTCCTCTAGACCATTCCTCTAGTCCACTTCTTCTAGTCCACTTCCTCTAGTCCAATTCCTCTAGACCACTTCCTTTAGTCCACTTCCTCTAGACCATTCCTCTAGTCCACTGTCCCTAGTTGAGGCAAATTCTTAGTTTTAGTCCAGTTTTCCTCACCATGTAAAATTAATTTAGGTTCAGTTCCTGTTTTTTGAGTGAGCCTTCCTTTTAGCCTGGGTTGAAATAAGTGTTTGTGTGTGTGCATGTGCAGCACCTGTTCACCTGTGAGCTGGATGGTGTGGAAGTCTCAGGACTGCAGGACTGTGTGGAGCGTCTGAAACTGTTGGAGACGATGGGACGAGTTTGGGGACAGGAAATGAGCCTGGAGGTGGACAATGGGAATTTACTGCTGAGAGATACTGAGACACAGGTGAGTCTCAGAGAGAGAGAGACAGGTGAGACTCAGAGAGAGGGACAGGTGAGGCTCAGAGAGAGGGACAGGTGAGACTCAGAGAGAGGGACAGGTGAGGCTCAGAGAGAGGGACAGGTGAGACTCAGAGAGAGAGAGATGGGTGAGACTCAGAGAGAGGGACAGGTGAGGCTTAGAGAGAGGGACAGGTGAGACTCAGAGAGAGGGACAGGTGAGGCTCAGAGAGAGGGACAGGTGAGACTCAGAGAGAGAGAGATGGGTGAGACTCAGAGAGAGGGACAGGTGAGGCTTAGAGAGAGGGACAGGTGAGACTCAGAGAGAGGGACAGGTGAGGCTTAGAGAGAGGGACAGGTGAGACTCAGAGAGAGAGAGATGGGTGAGACTCAGAGAGAGGGACAGGTGAGGCTCAGAGAGAGAGAGATGGGTGAGACTCAGAGAGAGGGACAGGTGAGGCTCAGAGAGAGGGACAGGTGAGACTCAGAGAGAGGGACAGGTGAGGCGCAGAGAGAGGGACAGGTGAGACTCAGAGAGAGAGAGAGATGGGTGAGACTCAGAGAGAGGGACAGGTGAGGCTCAGAGAGAGGGACAGGTGAGGCTCAGAGAGAGGGACAGGTGAGACTCAGAAAGAGGGACAGGTGAGACTCAGAGAGAGGGACAGGTGAGGCGCAGAGAGAGGGACAGGTGAGACTCAGAGAGAGAGAGATGGGTGAGACTCAGAGAGAGACAGGTGAATCTCAGAGACAGAGACAGGTGAGACTCAGTGTGAAGGACTTGGTGAGACTCAGAGAGAGAAAGGTAACACTCAGAGATCTCTCAGGTGACACTCAGTCTGAGGGACTTGGTGAGACTCAGAGAGAGAGAGACAGGTGAGACTCAGAGAGAGAGAGACAGGTAAGATTGAGAAAGACACACATCACTGAAATGTGTCTGTTCTCCCACACACACCACCCCACTGCTGCTCCCCCACTGGCTTCCTCTTGCTGCATCAGATTCAAAACACTTACGCTTGCCTCCAAGGCCAAAAACTGACCAGCTCCCTCTGACCTCAAAGCTCTTATTGCCCACGGGTGTGTGTGTGCGTGTGTTTGTGTGTGGATCCTCCATTAGCTGCTGTTGTTTAAGGAGCACCAGTCATGTGTCTTGTACTGTGTGTGTGTGTATGTGTGTGTGTATGTGTGTGTGTGTGTGTGTGTGTGTGCAGGAGGAGTTGGACTGTGTTCCTCTGCACAGTGTGTCAGAGGTGACAGTGATGTTGGACACGTGTGTGTTTAATTCTCTGCTGATGATCTCGGTGTGTGAGGGACGTGTCGTCAGTGTCTTCATGTTCCAGTGTGACTCTCTGAGAGTGAGACACGCCTCCATCACACTTTATTATGAATTGTATTTATTTTAAAAGGTTTGTTCAGTGATGGAGGGAGGGTAGTGCACTCAGACTCTACACACTCCTGTCTGTGGGGCTTTGGGGTTTTTCAGGCTGATTATATAAAGCGAGATCTGGACCGAGCGTTAGAAAACTACAGCAACAACAACGCTAACAACGACAGGTACTCTCACTGTTTCTAAAAGCACTACTCCATTTAGTCTGCTAACTTCTCCTAGTACACTTCACCTAGTGTACTCACTACATGTCCTAGTACACTTCTTCTGGTGGACTCCACATGTACGTGTATATGTGTACGTCTCCTCCTCATTGTTAGGGGAAAAAACAGGACTCAGATGATGAAAAACAACAGAAACACACATACCCCTCCAGAACAGAAAGAATGGATTCACCCATACTCCCCCTCCAATGAATGGACTGTTCCAGATTATGGTAGGAAAACACCTGGGAACCAAACCACACTTAATTCACTGCATCTGGCTGAATTGAACTGAATTCATTTTCTGATAGAAGTTTAAAAATGTGAGTCTCTGTTCAGATCAGTATCCGCCTCCAACTCCAACTCCACCTGATGGCAGAGAAGAGCCAGTCTACAACAGAACAGAACACATGACTCCGCCCCCTCACTCAGAGGACACAGCAATACACCACACCCCTTCTCCTGCCCCTAGCACTGCCCCTTACACAGAGAGAGACAGGAACATGGTGAGTAACGAAAATGATTTTACTAAAACGAAGTAAACACCGAACAATTAACCATAACACTCTCAGTGTGTGATGTGATGGTGCGATGTGATGCTGTGAGGGTGTGATGGTGCGATGTGATGCTGTGAGGGTGTGATGGTTTGATGCGATGGTGTGATGTGAGGGTGTGATGGTTTGATGCGATGGTGTGATGTGATGGTGTGATGTGAGGGTGTGATGGTGTGATGTGAGGGTGTGATGTGAGGGTGTGATGGTGTGAGGGTGTGGTGTGATGGTGTGATGTGATGGTGTGAGGGTGTGATGGTGTGATGGTGTGAGGGTGTGATGGTGTGGTGTGATGGTGTGAGGGTGTGATGGTGTGAGGGTGTGATGGTGTGAGGGTGCGAGGGTGTGAGGGTGTGAGGGTGTGAGGGTGTGAGGGTGTGGTGTGATGGTGTGATGGTGTGGTGTGATGGTGTGATGGTGTGAGGGTGTGGTGATGGTGTGAGGGTGTGATGGTGTGAGGGTGTGAGGGTGTGAGGGTGTGAGGGTGTGGTGTGATGGTGTGATGGTGTGGTGTGATGGTGTGAGGGTGTGGTGTGATGGTGTGAGGGTGTGATGGTGTGAGGGTGGGGTGTGATGGTGTGAGGGTGTGGTGTGATGGTGTGAGGGTGTGATGGTGTGAGGGTGTGGTGTGATGGTGTGAGGGTGTGATGGCGTGAGGGTGTGGTGTGATGGTGTG
>NC_080730.1:21435465-21437965 GCF_019097595.1 Hemibagrus wyckioides
CAACATCTTAACCACAGAGCTAGCACTTCCCCTGCCATCTTCATCATCCTTACTATCATGACCATTACTATCCACATCACTAAGATCATCACCATCATCATCATCCTCCTCCTCCTGTGTTTCAGGACTCAGTGGCCAGAGGAGGATGATGAGATTCCAACCTTCACTCCAGTGTTTGATGATGGTTGGGAGCCACCAGAGATCACATACACTGAGAGGAAAGCGCTAAACCATCAGGAGAGCCAGCAGTCCACTGCGGGACAGGTACACACACACACACACACACACAGCCCCCCCACACACACACACAAAGAAAGATGTATTAAATGTTATGTTTGTTTGTGTTTCAGAGCATTCAGTCTTCTAAGACAGCACCCATGAGGTAAAACTACTCCAGAGATCAACCATCAGCCAATCAGGTGATCTCTCTGACCCTGTGATCTCTGACTCTGTGTGTGTGTGTGTGTGTGTGTGTGTGTGTGTGTGTAGCTCTGAGGGCATGCCATTGAGCTGTATGTGTGTGCTGTATGACTTCAGAGCGAGAAACGACAGAGAGCTCAGTGTGAGAAAGGGTGAGAAGGTGGAGGTAAGATCATGCTCACAGCAGTAGTACAGCAGCATGACACACACACACACACAACAATGAGCAACCAAGCAGGTTCAAGCACTTTAAGAACTTGGTGTCCATGAGTAAAGAGATAAAAAGAGAAAAAGTGTGAGCACTTAAACAGAAGATGAAGGAGACTCTTAGTTCCGTGACAATAAGAGGTTTATAAAATAAATTCTTAACACACTTCAGACGGCTGACAGTAAAACTGGGTATCACTTCACTTCCACTTCACTCTAAAGTTCCTTCATTTCAGGATCTATTCTACACAAGAGTTCTGCAAAAAGAGCTTTTTCTTCTCCGTATCTTCTGACCAACAGGTGGCGCTGTTCTGAACCTGCTCAAGTTCCCTCAGATCATGTCTGTTATAAAACACACCTGTTTTGGTGTCAGTGCATCGCTCATGCATTATACATCATTGGTCTTCAACAGAGGGTCTGCTAATTAATGTTGGATCACAAATAAAATGATGTGAGCTAAAACATCTAAGATAAAATATTTAATATTAAAAATATTATAATTATTACATCAACAGCTTTAATAAAACCCTTGCCTCCATGTGCAGTCACGCAGATGTACGATACGTCAACGAAGACTCTGAGCATGCTAAAAAAACATCAGCGCGCTAACTTGACAATGCTAATGGCTAATAACTTATATTCAATTTAACCCGACAGAATGGATCGCTTTGTAAGATCTACGCTCTGAATAAGTGACTCATCTGCCTCTTCAGAAACAGCTGGTGCAAATCCAGATGTTGATGCTAATAAACCCGTGTCCTGTGACCCAGGAGACAGCCATGGACAGAGCCACTTGTGGACTTTCACACTGTTACAGATCTGCCATTACATCTGTCAGCTTGTGACAGCAAAGAACTAATGTCTATAATGACCTTAGAAACTACACTGACCTCATAGTTCCTCATGGTCATTGATTTCTGTTGTAGAAAGGACATTAATCAGTTACAGTTACATTATTTACTGTCCAGTGTCACCCAGATGAGGATGGGTTCCCTTCTGAGCCTGGTTCCTCTCAAGGTTTCTTCCTTATTCCATCCCAGGGTTTTTTTCCTTGCCACCATCACCACAGGCTTCTCATTAGGGATAAAATAGTTTAATAATTTAATTTGATCATTTTCTCTCTTTTCTCTGTTTCTCTCTTTTCTCTGTTTCTCTTCTTTTGTAAAGCTGCTTTGAGACAATGTCAATAAAAAAATCACCACAGTTTGAAGTCTTAAGACAGTTCCACTGATAGAAGACACTTCAGTCTTTGACCCAATGTCCAAAAGTTAGATCCATCTTTATAAAGACATGTGTTTAATCCCTGAAACATCACCATGAGGAGAATCTCCAGCTCTCAGAGTCTCAGCTCTGAACCTCAGGGTTTCATCTGCAGGAGCAGCTTCAGGACAGAAGGAGAGAAAACAGATGGTTATATGATCAGTTTATTAGCTAGCTGCAGTCTGCTGCTCTCATTGTCCAGGAAGGTAAAGGGCTGAATAGTGAGATCTGGTTGGTTAGTTAGTTATTTAGTTAGTTAGTTAGTTAAATGTGTTTATACAGTTAATGAAAACTGAAAATCCTGGAGAAGATGTAAAGCTACACACACACCCTGAGCAAAACAGTGTTTTGGAACCTGACCCCTTTCCTCTCTTGTATGTGTGTGTGCACGTGTGTGCGCGTGTGTGTGTGGCAGATTTTGGACATGTCTAAGCGATGGTGGAAAGTGAGGAATGATCATGGTGAAGAGGGATTCATTCCAAATAATGTCCTGAAGTCCAGTGAGAATGAAGGTCCACAGGTGGGTCACTACAATGAAACATAAACACTCTATCTGACCAACAGTAAGTGCCCCCTGACCATCACACCCATGTGTTTCTCTGTTTCTGTAAAG
>NC_080730.1:21452965-21467965 GCF_019097595.1 Hemibagrus wyckioides
AGTGCAGAACACACACTCAACACACTCAACACACAGTGCAGAACACACTCAACACACAGTGCAGAACACACTCAACACACTCAACACACAGTGCAGAACACACACTCAACACACAGTGCAGAACACACTCAACACACTCAACACACAGTGCAGAACACACTCAACACACAGTGCAGAACACACTCAACACACTCAACACAGTGCAGAACACACTCAACACACTCAACACACAGTGCAGAACACACTCAACACACAGTGCAGAACACACTCAACACACTCAACACACAGTGCAGAACACACTCAACACACTCAACACACAGTGCAGAACACTCAACACACTCAACACACAGTGCAGAACACACTCAACACACAGTGCAGAACACACTCAACACACTCAACACATAGTGCAGAACACACTCAACACACAGTGCAGAACACACTCAACACACTGTGCAGAACACACTCAACACACAGTGCAGAACACACTCAACACACAGTGCAGAACACACTCAACACAGTGTAGAACACACTCAACACACAGTGCAGAACACACTCAACACACTCAACACACAGTGCAGAACACACTCAACACACTGTGCAGAACACACTCAACACACTCAACACAGTGTAGAACACACTCAACACAGTGCAGAACACACTCAACACACTCAACACAGTGTAGAACACACTCAACACACTCAACACAGTGTAGAACACACTCAACACACTCAACACACAGTGCAGAACACACTCAACACAGTGCAGAACACACTCAACACACTCATCACACAGTGCAGAACACACTCAACACACTCAACACACAGTGCAGAACACACTCAACACACTGTGCAGAACACACTCAACACACTCAACACAGTGTAGAACACACTCAACACAGTGCAGAACACACTCAACACACTCAACACAGTGCAGAACACACTCAACACAGTGTAGAACACACTCAACACACTCAACACACAGTGCAGAACACACTCAACACACTCAACACACAGTGCAGAACACACTCAACACACTCATCACACAGTGCAGAACACACTCAACACACTCAACACACAGTGCAGAACACACTCAACACACTCAACACACAGTGCAGAACACACACTCAACAGACAGTGCAGAACACACTCAACACACAGTGCAGAACACACTCAACACACAGTGCAGAACACACTCAACACACTCAACACACAGTGCAGAACACACTCAACACACAGTGCAGAACACACTCAACACACAGTGCAGAACACACTCAACACACAGTGCAGAACACACTCAACACACAGTGCAGAACACACTCAACACACTGTGCAGAACACACTCAACACACTCAACACACAGTGCAGAACACACTCAACACACTCAACACACAGTGCAGAACACACTCAACACACAGTGCAGAACACACTCAACACACAGTGCAGAACACACTCAACACACAGTGCAGAACACACTCATCACACAGTGCAGAACACACTCAACACACTCAACACACAGTGCAGAACACACTCAACACACAGTGCAGAACACACTCAACACACTCAACACACAGTGCAGAACACACTCAACACACTCAACACACAGTGCAGAACACACTCATCACACAGTGCAGAACACACTCAACACACTGTGCAGAACACACTCAACACACTCATCACACAGTGCAGAACACACTCAACACACTCAACACACAGTGCAGAACACACTCAACACATTGTGCAGAACACACTCAACACACAGTGCAGAACACACTCAACACACAGTGCAGAACACACTCAACACACAGTGCAGAACACACTCAACACACAGTGCAGAACACACTCAACACACAGTGCAGAACACACTCAACACATTCAACACACAGTGTAGAACACACTCAACACACAGTGTAGAACACACTCAACACACTCAACACACAGTGCAGAACACACTCAACACACTGTGCAGAACACACTCAACACACTGTGCAGAACACACTCAACACACAGTGCAGAACACACTCAACACACAGTGTAGAACACACTCAACACACAGTGTAGAACACACTCAACACACTCAACACACAGTGCAGAACACACTCAACACACTGTGCAGAACACACTCAACACACAGTGCAGAACACACTCAACACACAGTGCAGAACACACTCAACACACAGTGCAGAACACACTCAACACACAGTGCAGAACACACTCAATACAGTGTAGAACACACTCAACACACAGTGCAGAACACACTCAACACAGTGCAGAACACACTCAACACACTGTGCAGAACACACTCAACACACAGTGTAGAACACACTCAACACACTGTGCAGAACACACTCAACACACAGTGCAGAACACACTCAACACACAGTGCAGAACACACTCAACACACAGTGCAGAACACACTCATCACACAGTGCAGAACACACTCAACACACAGTGCAGAACACACTCAACACACAGTGCAGAACACACTCAACACACTCAACACACAGTGCAGAACACACTCAACACACAGTGCAGAACACACTCAACACACAGTGCAGAACACACTCAACACACAGTGCAGAACACACTCAACACACAGTGCAGAACACACTCAACACACAGTGCAGAACACACTCAACACACTCAACACACAGTGCAGAACACACTCAACACACAGTGCAGAACACACTCATCACACAGTGTAGAACACACTCAACACACAGTGCAGAACACACTCAACACACTCAACACACAGTGCAGAACACACTCATCACACAGTGCAGAACACACTCAACACACAGTGCAGAACACACTCAACACACTGTGCAGAACACACTCAACACACTCAACACACAGTGCAGAACACACTCAACACACAGTGCAGAACACACTCAACACACTCAACACAGTGCAGAACACACTCAACACACTCAACACAGTGCAGAACACACTCAACACACTCAACACACAGTGCAGAACACACTCAACACACTCAACACACAGTGCAGAACACACTCAACACACTCAACACACAGTGCAGAACACACTCAACACACTCAACACACAGTGCAGAACACACTCAACACACTCAACACAGTGCAGAACACACTCAACACACTCAACACACAGTGCAGAACACACTCAACACACTCAACACACAGTGCAGAACACACTCAACACACTCAACACACAGTGCAGAACACACTCAACACACAGTGCAGAACACACTCAACACACAGTGCAGAACACACTCAACACACAGTGCAGAACACACTCAACACACAGTGTAGAACACACTCAACACATTGTGCAGAACACACTCAACACACTCAACACAGTGCAGAACACACAACACACAGTGTAGAACACACTCAACACACAGTGCAGAACACACTCAACACACTGTGCAGAACACACTCAACACACTCAACACAGTGCAGAACACACAACACACAGTGTAGAACACACTCAACACACTCAACACACAGTGCAGAACACACTCAACACATTCAACACACAGTGTAGAACACACTCAACACACAGTGCAGAACACACTCAACACATTGTGCAGAACACACTCAACACACAGTGCAGAACACACTCAACACACAGTGCAGAACACACTCAACACATTCAACACACAGTGTAGAACACACTCAACACACAGTGTAGAACACACTCAACACACAGTGCAGAACACACTCAACACACAGTGCAGAACACACTCAACACATTGTGCAGAACACACTCAACACACAGTGCAGAACACACTCAACACACAGTGCAGAACACACTCAACACACAGTGCAGAACACACTCAACACACAGTGCAGAACACACTCAACACACAGTGCAGAACACACTCAACACACAGTGCAGAACACACTCAACACATTCAACACACAGTGCAGAACACACTCAACACATTCAACACACAGTGTAGAACACACTCAACACACAGTGTAGAACACACTCAACACACAGTGCAGAACACACTCAACACACAGTGCAGAACACACTCAACACACAGTGCAGAACACACTCAACACACAGTGCAGAACACACTCAACACACAGTGTAGAACACACTCAACACACAGTGTAGAACACACTCAACACACAGTGCAGAACACACTCAACACACAGTGCAGAACACACTCAACACACAGTGCAGAACACACTCAACACACAGTGCAGAACACACTCAACACACAGTGCAGAACACACTCAACACACAGTGCAGAACACACTCAACACACAGTGCAGAACACACTCAACACACTGTGCAGAACACACTCAACACACTGTGCAGAACACACTCAACACACTGTGCAGAACACACTCAACACACAGTGCAGAACACACTCAACACATTCAACACACAGTGTAGAACATGCAGAACACACAACACACACAGGTTTAAAAGCATGCAGGAAGACAGCTTCATTGTGCTAACATGTTTCACTGTTTTGTATTGGCACAGTGTGTGTGTGTCCAGTTTGGAGAATGAAATGACCTGTAACATATGGAGTTTGATGTGACGGTGCAGTGACTGTGTGTGTGTGTGTGTGTGTGAGAGAGAGAGAGAGAGAGAGAGAGAGAGAGAGAGAGCTGGCTGCTGCAGGGTGTTTTGAATACACTCACTTTGTTTTGGGTTTAGCACAGGCTGGGCCAACGTGTATAAAGTGGTCACACACACACACACACACAGGTGTGTCATAATCTCACACTAAAAATAAAATGAGTTTGGTGAGAACTTTCTGTGTGATATCAGCCACTCCTTAAAATGCCTGCTGCTAGGAAACTAATAACACACTCAGCAGTGTTTAGTCTCTCTCTCTCTCTCTCTCACACACACACACACACACACACACACAGAAATCTGATGTGTGTGTTTATTCCTGCTATTGTGTTGTCAGCCATAGACCCATATCCATTTGTCAGCAACGTAGCTTTACTGTTTATTTAATAAACTCTCTTCTACATCTCAGAATCATCAGATGATTTATTTCCCACCCCCACCACAACCACCAACAACAACTACAACAACAACAACAACAATGACAATAACAAAGCCCCTGAAACCTTTCTCCACTATTACAGTTTCATTTATAAAATTTTACATGAAGTAGCTGGAATTCACCCTTGTTCCTTTACAAGTTTGTGTGTGTGTGTGTGTGTGTGTGTGAAAGGAAGGTTTAAAGAACAGGTCTGTTCAGTCTGCAGTGAATTCAGATTGTGCCTCTATTAACCAGGCGTGTCATATCACATCATAACATTTCACAGCACAGTTTAAAGTCAATCAACACACACACACACACTCTAAACTCCACCAGCATGGGTGATTCTGATGCATCAGCGGTCTAATCAGTTTTCTTGTTCAAACTCTAGATGTTCTGGGTTTCGTCTTGACTTTTGTAAGATTCAGTCTTTAAATAAACCGAAGACTATATGGAGAGCTGATGATAAAATCAGTCCTGAGAGCACAGGCTGTAAAAATTCACCACAAAGAGCAAACAGGGACAGAGAACAGATAAACAGCCCGAGGTCAACAACAAGCAGGACAGTGGCCCAATGGCCAGGAGAATCTTCTTTTTAAAACATCTGCCGTCATGTCTGGAGTTTTTCATGAGTGATGATGGAGTGAAATGAAATCTTTTGGGATTAGTGAACAGATTAAAGTCGTTAATAAGCTGTTGTGTGTGTTGTTTTTCCTATCAGTTTGGAGACGGAGCCGGATTCGCTGTTCCAACTCCAACAGTTCCCGTTCTGTCTTCTTTCACCACGGCTCAAATCAGCCACACAGGTGAGGACGTGTCCCAAACATCACGCAAAGCCTTCATCCTCCCGAGTGTCCAACAGTTTCCCTCTATTTGCTTTATGCTAATGTAAGCTGAATAAACGCACATGCTTGTAAGCCGTAAGCTGTCACGCTGCTCCGGGGTTCATCAGTGTAAGATCTCAGGGATCAGGAGGCTTTAAAGGAACTGGTGGAGAAACTGAAATTTGAAGAAAGCCCTAGAGGCAGCTTTATACCACCACTATGGTGTTTCCAGTAAATGGACTCGTGTTACACTGCACATTACTCAGAGCTTTTCAACACCAGTCCTTTGGGGAATCCTGACAGTCCACATTTTTGCTTTTTGTTCACTTTCCCAACACACCTGTATCAGGTATACCGTGTTCTCGACTGTTCCAGGTGTGTTCTGAGCCGTAATGGAGAGCGTGGCAGACACCTCGATTGCTATTGTAGAAATGTTTTCTTTGTAATGATTCACCTTTCAAGTATGCATTAGCAGAATTTTTGATATTCTTTCTTTACTCAACACACCTGACACACAGGAAGCACAGGAGCTGAACAGATCCAGCATGAATGTTTACTTTTTGTTTGCCTGAACAGTCTCTAACTTTGTCGCCCCCATGAACAGGTAAGACAGAGAGTCTGCCCAACGGAGGAACCGTCTCAGTGAATAACCTTGGAGGAAGCCAGATTTCGATCCCTCCTCCTCCCTCCATTGCACCTCCACCTCCACCACCCCAATTCATCCCCCCATCACCTGGACATGTTGCTCCTCCTTCAGCATTCTTTGGGGAACCGTATTCACCAGTAGACCTGTCCACTCTAGAACCTCCCTCCATGCCCCCTCCCAAGCCACCTTCTCTAGGAACACCAGACGTAGATCTGTCCATGTTAAGGCCTCCACCTATGTCTCCCCCGAAACCCCCAAGTTATCAAATCTCTACCAATTCACCTGTGGACATCCCAGACTGCCCCAAATTTACCCCCCCACTGCCCCCAACAGAGAGATCCCAGTCCCCCACAACAAAAGTCCAGAAGATGCCTCCTCCCAAGCCTAACAGATTCTCGTCCGTCCCCAACTTTGAGATGCCTTCATATGGATCAGCTACTCCGACTTCTACACCCTCGAGAAGACCGGCATCTGGCTTTATCCCCCAAAATACAGGAAAACTTTACACTCTTCCAAAAACAACAGTTCTCCCTGGCCAATCAGATCAGACACCATACTTGCCGATGGAGAACAAGTCTAAACTTTCAGTTGGAGTTCATGCCAGTGGGAACGCATCAACATCTGAAAAGGAAATAGACGCACCCCAGAACCTCATGCCTCCAGTCAAGCCAGTGCGTTGCAACAGTTCAGCCATGAAGCTGGAGGAAAATCTACAGGACTTGAAGGAGAATATGCATGCGACGCAATCCAATCAACCACCATCACCAATCAGGCTCATCAACAACATGGCTGCAAAAGTAGAGTCACCACCAGCTGCCCCAAAAAAGATCCCGTCTCCAGTAAAAGGTTCTCCTACAGCAGAAAGGTCAGCAGCATTGCTATCAGCTCAGGACATAATCCACCGGACGTCTGTGGACCCAGCACGGAAATATAGCCCCTTACTGAACCGCAAGCTGCAGAACTTGAAAACCAATGAACCTTCTAGTGGGAAAGAGCCGGCTACTTCTCCTCTCGCCCTGCTGATGGCGGCTAAGGAACGAGACAAACAGAGATCGGGCATTTCCAGAGACAACAGCACCAAGAGCAACAGCTCTGTAGAGTCTTCCAGTGGGAGCATCCATCCAAGTGACACCAGACCCAACTCATTCGTTGTTACCCCAAGACCTCCAGTGTCCCCAGGAAGTGCCAGTCCCTTCATAGACCCCAAATCCCACACAGAGAACCCAAACGTTACTAACTTCAGACCCTCTGTACACTCCAGCAGCATTCTTACTAAAAACCCTACGAGTGTTGCATCCCCGATATCCCCACCTGGGCTGTACCATGGCCTTGATACCATCTCCTTCATCCCTCCTCCACCTGAATTTGCTAACTCTGATCCAGAAGATGAAGCTCCACCTCACATGCCTCCACCTGACCCACCTGCCAAGAGAGCAGATGTAATGCCACCACTAAACTCTGCCCCAATCATAAATGGCCCTACTAATCCCCCAGGTAATATTTCCAGCACCACTGCACCAGTTTATGCTGTCCCTAGCACTCAGTTCAAACCAAAACCCCAAGCTCCACCCCCATCTCTGCCAAAAACTCAAACCCAAGCACCGCCCCCATCTCAACCTAAATTTCAACCCCAAGCTCCACCCCCATCTCTGCCAAAAACTCAAACCCAAGCACCGCCCCCATCTCAACCTAAATTTCAACCCCAAGCTCCACCCCCATCTCTGCCAAAAACTCAAACCCAAGCCCCGCCCCCATCTCAACCTAAATTTCAACCCCAACCTCCGCCCCCCACTCAACCTAAATTTCAACCCCAACCCCCCCCCCCATCCCACCCTAAATTTCAACCCCAACCGCTGCCCCCATCTCAACCTAAATTCCCCCCCCAAGCCCCGCCCCCATCCCCACCTAAATTTCCACCCCAAGCTCCGCCCCCATCCCAACCTAAATTTCAAACCCAAACTCTGCCCCCATTTCAACCAAAAACTCAACCCCAAGCTCCGTCCCTATCTGAACCGAAAACTCAACCCCAAGCTCCGCCCCCATCTCAACCAAAAATTCAACCCCAAGCTCTGCCCCCATCTCAACAGAAAACTCAACCCCAAGCTCCGCCCTCTGTTGCTGCCGGTCAGGCCACACTGCTCAGCATCCTGCAGAAGAAGATGCTAGAAATGGACCCCAAATTCCCTCACGCCCAGGACGCCGACGCCAGCAGTGATGAATGGAACTCCCAGACATTTGAAGAGGATGTAGGGGGCGTTCTTTCACTAAACTCCGCCCCCAAACCCAAAAGCTCCACTCTGCATGCACAGTCTGCAAGTCTGGACATGAAAGAACTGGAGAACAAAATGACCATGAAAGCAAAAGCACCAGCCAGGTAAATTCCACCAACTCCACCTCTGGCAGCTGCTGCTTTTACTCCAACTTATTCATCACCAAAATAAAAAATATATAGAGCGTTTAAATGTCCAGATGTTTATCTGTGGTGTGTGTGTCATGTTCACACTCAGATCTGATTCTGATCTCATCTTTCAGCAGTGCTTCTTCAAAGCAGCAGTTTGGGATGACCTTCCTAGTGAGGCCTGGAACCAAACAACCCATCACACCCATCTCCAAAACCGAGTGACTTACCACACACACACACACACACACAAAGCTCTGTGTGAAGAACTCCTACATGGAAATACGTTACAGATGATATTGGACAGGTTACAGACTGTAGCGGTTTCTCTGGATGTGAAGTTCACCTGAAACTCTGTGTGTGTGTCCAATCTGAATTTATTCTCTGTTGGATGGACTGATATCTGACACACACACAGTTTCAGGTGTTGCTAAATCATCAGCGCTAAACCCTGCAGCATGGACTTGTACATTTTAATGTTCTTATTGTGTTCATGTATATATTCACTCTGTAAATAAGCAAAACACACACACACACACACTTAATTGGAATAAATGTGTTTCTCTGTTTATTTATTTATTTTTTTTAGCCAGAGTGATGACTGCATCCTGAAATGCTGCTCACTCGCTCAAATCTAACAAACTGACCAACCCTGAGCTATATGGGTCAGAACCCCCAGCGGCAGGGCTGGGTGTGTGTGTGTGTGTGTGTGTGTCAGTGGGATGATGCGGTCAGAGCTGTAATGAACTGTAAAAATTAGCTGATGTTAAGTTGATTTAATCTGACAGGAAGTGTGTGTAGAGTTCTGCTTGTATGATTATAGAAGTAAGGAACAATTAAATGTAATAGTGTTATATTAAAGTGTGTTAACATGCAGCGTGTGTGTGTGTGTGAGAGAGATCCAGCACCCTAATTCACACGGAAGGCGTTTTCCGCTGATGAGAGATGAAACCAGAGTGTGTGAAGGACGGAGTGCTGTAGTCTGCACTTTCATCATAACAAGGGGGAAAAAAAGTTCTCAGCACTTACACACACACGTATCTCAGCACACTCAGCATGTATAAAAACTAATAAACCATCAGACACCTCTGTGTGTGTGTGTGTGTGTGTGTGTGTGTGAGAGAACAGGACTGGATGAAGGATTTGACATGATGGAGGAATTACCTGTTCTATAAAGCTGTTAGTGTTGTTCTTGTTACCATGACAACAAATCCACAGGGCTTGCTTCAGATCATATACACACACACACACACACACACACACACACACACACACACAGTTAACAAGCACACATTCAGTAAATCCAGGTCAATTGTGTAAATGTTGTGTAATCAGCTGAAGATGAGAACATTTTATAGGTGTGTGTATGTACACTGATCAGGCATAACATTATGACCAGGGAGAGGTGCCGTGAATAAGACAAAGTATCTCCTCATCATGGCACCTGTTAGTGGGTGGGATATATTAGGCAGCAGGTGAACATTTTGTCCTCAAAGTTGATGTTAGAAGCAGGAAAAATGGACAAGTGTAAGGATTTGAGCGAGTTTGACCAAAAGGGCCAAATTGTGATGGCTAGACCACTGGATCAGAGCATCTCCAAAACTGCAGCTCTTGTGGGGTGTTCCTGGTCTGCAGTGGTCAGTATCTATCAAAAGTGGTCCAAGGAAGAAACAGTGGTGAACCGGCGACAGGGTCATGGGCGGTCAAGGCTCATTGATGCACGTGGGGAGAGAAGGCTGGACCGTGTGATCCGAACCAACAGACGAGCTACTGTTGATCAAACTGCTGAAGTTGTTAATGCTGGGTCTGATAGAAAGGGGTCAGAATACACAGTGCAGGACGGGTCAGGGCTGTTTTGGCAGCAATAAGGGGGACCAACACAATATTAGGCAGGTGGTCATAATGTTATGGCTGATTAGTGTGTGTTGCGCTATCAACACCTCAGCTCACAATAATCACTCAAATGTTTATGGTCACACTGCTGTGCCTCCAAGGTCACGTCTCATTACTCAACACTTCCACTCGTCCACTTGTGGTCAGTCTAACAATGTGTGAAGTGTAACGAGGTGATGCTCAGATCATGTAAACTCCCACTAACACTACAACCTGTTCTCTCCCTCACACACACACCACTGCACTTTGCTCACAGGTGTGTGTGTGTGTGTGAGAGAGAGACTTCCCAGTGTAATAACTCTGAGATCAGAGTGTGTTAGTGCAAAAAAAAAAATGGACACAGCATTCAGCTTGACTGAACACACATTTTATTAAACACTGATGGATGTAGAACTCTGTGTGTATTTAGTGCTTGTATGTTAAGTTTGTGTGAGTGAGTGTGTGTGTGTGTTAAGTCCGTGTCTCCTGCACATTATGATGGAGCACCTGGTGATCCCACCCTGCAGTGGTCAGCACATCTGAGCCGCCCGGGGCCCAACACACACCACGCACAAAGTCCTGGTGTCTTTTGTCTCTGTAACTGCACACACACACACACACACACACAGTTAACATGATCACTTAAAAAGTGTGTGTGTGTGTGTGTGTGTGTGTGTGTGTGTACTCACATTTCTCTGAGCTCTGTGTTCAGCACGGTGACGGTGCAGTCATCACTCACTGAGGCGAGGAGAGGAGAACTACACAAAGACACACACACACAGTGTTGAATCAGACAGAACAGCTGCTGGGCCCCTGAGCAAGGCCCTAAATCCTCAAATGTTCAGCTGGAGTCAGAAGTCGCTCTGGATACAGGCTCCTGCCAAATACCTTAAGTGTGTGTCTGTGTACCTGTGTGAAGAGAAGGCAAGCTCTGACACTCTGCGCGTGTGTGTGTTCATCGTCTGTGTGACTCCAGCAGCCTGGAAATCCGTCACAGTTACCCTGCCCAACTCATCACCTACACACACACACACACAGTCACACACACTGCACAAGATTCAGGTGTGCTGAACGACAGAAAGTTGTAGTTGTTGTACCGTAGGCGATGGTGCTGGTCTGATTTGGATGCCACACAACAGCAGTCACAGAACTCGGGGAAGCCACTTCTGACACACACACACACACACACACAGTAAATCACAGGTAGACCAACACTGTTTTGTGCTACCCACAACTGTACCACTACTGTGTGTGTTACCTAAACGAGATGCAGGTTTAGGTTTTCTACGATCCCACAGCAAAAATCGACCATCCTGAAAGACAAACACACACACACACACACACACACACACTATATACACTATATTGCCAAAAGTATTCGCTCACCTGCCTTGACTCGCATATGAACTTAAGTGACATCCCATTCCTAATCCATAGGGTTCAATATGACGTCGGTCCACCCTTTGCAGCTATAACAGCTTCAACTCTTCTGGGAAGGCTGTCCACAAGGTTTAGGAGTGTGTTTATGGGAATTTTTGACCATTCTTCCAGAAGCACATTTGTGAGGTCACACACTGATGTTGGACGAGAAGGCCTGGCTCTCAGTCTCCGCTCTAATTCATCCCAAAGGTGTTCTGTCGGGTTGAGGTCAGGACTCTGTGCAGGCCAGTCAAGTTCATCCACACCAGACTCTGTCATCCATGTCTTTATGGACCTTGCTTTGGTCACTGGTGCACAGTCATGTTGGAAGAGGAAGGGGCCAGCTCCAAACTGTTCCCACAAAGTTGGGAGCATAGAATTGTCCAAAATGTCTTGGTATGCTGAAGCATTCAGAGTTCCTTTCACTGGAACTAAGGGGCCAAGCCCAGCTCCTGAAAAACAACCCCACACCATAATCCCCCCTCCACCAAACTTTACACTTGGCACGATGCAGTCAGACAAGTACCGTTCTCCTGGCAACCGCCAAACCCAGACTCGTCCATCAGATTGCCAGATGGAGAAGCGCGATTGGTCACTCCAGAGAACGCGTCTCCACTGCTCTAGAGTCCAGTGGCGGCGTGCTTTACACCACTGCATCCGACGCTTTGCATTGCACTTGGTGATGTATGGCTTGGATGCAGCTGCTCGGCCATGGAAACCCATTCCATGAAGCTCTCTGCGCACTGTTCTTGAGCTCATCTGAAGGCCACATGAAGTTTGGAGGTCTGTAGCGAGTTCCACGCTGGAATTCACTGAGCTCCTGAGAGCGACCCATTCTTTCACAAATGTTTGTAAAAACACAGTCTGCATGCCTAGGTGCTTGATTTTATACACCTGTGACCATGGAAGTGATTGGAACACCTGATTCTGATTATTTGGATGGGTGAGAGAATACTTTTTGCAATATAGTGTGTGTGTATATATATATATATATACACACACACACACACACACTCAGGAACAGGTAATGTGTATGAGATGATGATGGTCACCTGAGCACAGGACAAGAACAGTGATTGGTCAGTTGGGCTGCAGGACACACAGTTCACAGCCATGGAGTGCACTAAGAGAGAGAGAGAGAGAGACAGAGAGCGAGAGCAAGAGAGAGAGAGAGAGCAAGAGACAAAGAGAGAGACAGAGAGCGAGAGCAAGAGAGAAAGAGAGAGCGAGAGACAAAGAGCGAGAGAGAGAGAGCGAGAGAGAGAGAGATTAGCTATAACATGACCACTGCTCTGATAAATAGAAGAATAGTGGACAGAATAAAGTCCATCGCACAACATGAGCATGTATAAACAACTGCATTATTATTACACCACCAACATCACTACACCATCACTATACCACCACCATCACCACTACACCACCATCACTACACCATCACCACTACACCACCACCACTATACCACCTTCACTACACCATCACCACACCACCATCACCACTACACCACCACCACTATACCACCTTCACTACACCATCACCACACCACCATCACCACTACACCACCACCACTATACCACCTTCACTACACCATCACCACACCACCATCACCACTACACCACCACCACTATACCACCTTCACTACACCATCACCACACCACCATCACCACTACACCACCACCACTATACCACCTTCACTACACCACCACCACTATACCACCTTCACTACACCATCACCACACCACCATCACCACTACACCACCACCACTATACCACCTTCACTACACCACCATCACCACTACACCACCTTCACTACACCATCACCACACCACCATCACTACACCACCTTCACCACACCACCATCACCACTACACCACCACTATACCACCTTCACTACACCACCACCACTACACCACCAACATCACTACACCACCATCACCACTACACCACCACTATACCACCTTCACTACACCACCACCACTACACCACCTTCACTACACCACCATCACCACTACACCACCACTATACCACCACCATCACTACACCATCACCACTACACCATCACCACCTCTACACCATCACCACTACACCATCACCACTACACCATCACCACCTCTACACCATCCCACTACACCACCATCACCATCACCACCAACACTACCACCATCATCACTACACCACCATCACCCCACCACCATCATCACCACTACACCATCACCACTACACCACCATCACCACCAACACTACCACCATCACTACACCACCATCACCCCACCACCACATCATCACCACTACACCACCACCATCATCACCACTACACCACCACCATCACACCATCACCACTACACCACCATCACCCCACCACCATCACCACCTCTACACCATCATCACCATCACCACCAACACTACCACCATCATCACTACACCACCATCACCCCACCACCATCATCACCACTACACCATCACCACTACACCACCAACATCACTACACCACCATCACCACTACACCACCACTATACCACCTTCACTACACCACCACCACTACACCACCAACATCACTACACCACCATCACCACACCACCAACATCACTACACCACCACTATACCACCACCACACCACACCACCTTCACTACACCATCACCACACCACCATCACCACTACACCACCACCACTATACCACCTTCACTACACCATCACCACACCACCACCACTATACCACCTTCACTACACCATCACCACACCACCATCACCACTACACCACCACCACTATACCACCTTCACTACACCATCACCACACCACCATCACTACACCACCTTCACTACACCATCACCACACCACCATCACTA